>NC_069508.1:68125354-68275354 GCF_027579735.1 Bombina bombina
GGGCGTGGCAGGCATGATGAGGGGGCGTGACCGGTGGGCGTGACGATGGGGCGTGGCCTCGCGGGAGCGCGCGGGAGGGGCGTGGTCGGCGGGAGAAACCAAAACAGAGGAAGAAAGGTAAGAAAGAAAGCGAGCAGAAGAGGGGGGAAGAGCAAAAGAGGGAGAGAGAGCGCAAAAGAGTGGGAAAGAAAGAGGGGGAGAGAGAGGGGGTAGAGAGAGCTCAAAAGAGAGGGGGGAGAGAGAGAGCTCAAAAGAGAGGGGGGAGAGAGAGCGCAAAAGAGGGAGAGAGAGAGAGCGCAAAAGAGGGAGAGCGCAAGAGAGGGGGAGAGAGTGCAAGAGAGGGGGAGAGCGCAAAAGAGGGGAAGAGAGAGCGCACAAAAGAGGGGGAGAGAGAGCTCAAAAGAGAGGGGGGAGAGAGAGCGCAAAAGAGAGGGGGGAGAGAGAGTGCAAAAGAGAGGGGGGAGAGTTTAAAAGAGAGAGCAAAAGAGGGGGGAGAGAGTGCAAAAGAGAAGGGGGAGACAGAGTGCAAAAGAGGGAGAGAGAGAGCAAAAGAGGGAGAGAGCGCAAAAGAGAGGGGGAGAGAGCACAAAAGAGAGGGGGAGAGAGAGCACAAAAGAGAGGGGGAGAGAGCGCAAAAAAGAGGGGGAGAGAGCGCAAAAAGAGGGGGAGAGAGCGCAAGGGGAGAAAGCACAAAAGAGAGGAGGAGAGAGCGCAAAAAAGAGGGGGAGAGAGCGCAAAAAAGAGGGGGAGAGAGCGCAAAAAAGAGGGGGGAGAGAGCGCAAAAGAGTGGGGGGAGAGAGAGAGCTCAAAAGAGAGGGGGGAGAGAGAGCTCAAAAGAGAGGGGGGAGAGAGAGCTCAAAAGAGAGGGGGGGAGAGAGAGAGTTTAAAAGAGAGGAGGGAGAGAGAGTGCACCAAAGAGGGGGAGAGAGAGTGCAAAAGAGAGGGGGAGAGAGCGCAAAAGAGAAGGGGGAGAGAGCGCAAAAGAGGGGAAGAGAGAGTGCAAAAGAGGGGAAGAGAGAGCAAAAGAGAGGGGGAGAGAGAGAGCAAAAGAGAGAGGAAGAGAGAGCAAAAGAGAGGGGGGAGAGAGAGCAAAAGAGAGGGGGGGGGGAGAGAGAGAGAGCGCAAAAGAGGGGGGAGAGAGAGAGCAAAAGAGGGGGGAGAGAGAGAGCAAAAGAGGGGGGAGAGAGAGAGCAAAAGAGGGGGGAGAGAGAGAGCAAAAGAGGGGGAGAGAGAGAGCAAAAGAGGGGGGGAGAGAGAGAGAGCAAAAGAGGGGGGAGAGAGCAAAATAGGGGAGAGAGAGAGCAAAAGAGGGCGAGAGAGAGCAAGAGGGGGGAGAGAGCAGATGAGGGGGGAAGAGAGAGAGCGAGCAAAAGAGGGGAGAGAGAGCAAAAGAGGTGGGATAGAGAGAGCAAAAGAGGGGGAGAGAGAGCAAAAAAGGGAAGAGAGAGAGCAAAAAAGGGGAGAGAGAGAGCAAAAGAGGGGGGAGAGTGCAAAATAAGGGGGAGAGACAGAACTCAAAAGAGAGGGGGGAGAGAGAGCGCAAAAGAGAGGGGGGAGAGAGAGGGAGCAAGGGTTGGAACCGTGGTACCTAAAAAATTGGCCCGTGTACACAGGCTTTAGGACTAGTAGATATATATACAAATACATATACATCTTTAGACACCTGAGAACTCATATCTTTGAGCCCTTAAAACTTTTTTGTGCAATATATTTTTTTTCATAATTTTTAATAGATGGTGTTATTGTGAGTGTAACTGTACTTTGTAATGTATTTTTGATGTGTTTTGTAACACTTTTTTTGTTTCTCGAAACAGTTAACCAGAGCTCTGAGGATGCAGTAATCATTCTAGCATAAATTGCAATTGCGCTCAAGGGACCATTTTTACTTTAAACTCGTAATACCAGCGGTAAGCCCGACAAGTGCAAACACCCATGATCAAACTCTTATCACTCGCGTAACTGTTAGCGCTCCACACGTAACCTGGCCCATTGTTTTCTTTTATTCACTTGAATTGTTATGAGGATGTACAGACAAGATGGCAGCGATTATGGCCACAGCATCAGGTTTTTTTATTTAGCACATATGGTTTTCCTTTGATTTTGGTATATTTTTTGGGGGTGGGATTGTAAGTTCACATACTAAACATACTTGTCACTTGTAACATTTTAACGATTTCTGAAGAAGTTGTTGCTGTAAACTCATATAATTGCTGACGTTTTTGAATATTTATGCAGTAACATTTATGAACTCCGGTGGATCTCCATTTTGGTGATTCTGACTGCAGACTGATAAAATACATTTATTCCAATATACAAATTACATAGTAACCAATTGTGATGTTTCAGAGACTATTAGCCCCTTCATCAGTATTTTGAATTTATAAAAGTATTTAAATATATAAAGTCGAGTGACTGCCTGTTTCAAGGCATTTATATATGCACACAAACACACAGATTATGGAAAGAACCAGGAGTCAAATCTGATAAATAATTTAGGGAGCAACTTCAGGATTGGCATGAACTGTGTTTTCTTCACTTCATATCAAAATAAGATCACTTGAGCATTTTCAATATGCAATATGCCACATAATTAAATGAAAACTTTAAATAGCAAAGAAAATGTTTGTTACTTTTCCAACAAGAATGTCAAATGAATTATACATTTAGAAGAAGTAAGTTACAGACAGTGATACACCTAAGATTATTTTTGCCATAGCTACCTAAAGTTCAGAACATAAAATCACATCACTATGTATCACTCCTCACATATAAACCCCCCCACTGCTATCTCATTGCCTTACTGAGAGAGGAATGGGCCATCAAATTTGCATAAAGGTACAAAGGTAACAGCCAATGGATTATGTATACTGTTAGGACAGGTAAAGAATAGACAACAAATTTAATTTTGGACTAATCATTTTTTGTCTAAAAAAATAAAAGTTAGTTTTGTCCTATATCCAGCAGAATTAATTTGTTACCAAAAAACACATGCCCACTATAACCTATGAGGAACATATTTTAGGGCATAAAATAAGAAGCTGGACAGCAGCTTAAACTTAAATAAACTTAAAGCCAAAAGAGGCACAAAATATATATGTTTTTTTTTTTATGTAGTACAAACTCTTCATTTTACCCACAAGAATGTTATCCTTGTAGAACAAGGGACTACAATCTTCCCTCAGTGCAACCATATCCTAAGTGCACATCTACACACCTGCCTAGTGCTATTACACATAACACCTAAGCCCCCACCACACCCTTCTGGGACATAACAATGTCCTTATAACAAGAAGACTCCATATGTGCCAACAGAGCCCCCACCACACTCTTCTGTGACATAACAATGTCCTTATAACAAGAGGACTCCATATGTGCCACCAGAGCCCCAACCACACTCTTCTGTGATATAACAATGTCCTTATAACAAGATGACTCTATATGTGCCACCAGAGTCACCACCACTCCCTTCTGTGACATAGCAATGTCCTTATAACAACAAGAGAACTCCATATGTTCTACCAGAGCTACCACCACACCCTTCTGTGATTTAACAATGTCCTTATAACAAGAGGGCTCCATATGTTCCACCAGAGCCACCACCACACCTTTCTTTGACATAACAATGGCCTTATAACAAGAGAACTCCATATGTGCCACCAGAGCACCCACCACACCCTTCTGTGACATAACAATGTCCTTATAACAAGAGAAATCCATATGTGCCACCAGAGCACCCACCACACCCTTCTGTGTCATAACAATGTCCTTATAACAAGAGAACTCCATATGTAACAAACACAAAAATAGGAGATCCTACAAAAACAAAAAGGAGAAAGATTGTCTCCCGGCTGACCTTGCTTATTAATTAGGTGAGGAGGTAAGCAGTCAGGAGTGTGCTTTAAGCATGTAGTGTTACATGTATTCAAAAAGGAACCCTCCTATCAAAGAAAATAGGGAAAAAAGTATGCTCTTACCAGCACAGTAAATTAATAAACACACGTAAAAATTTAACCTTAACTTATAATTTACATAAAATTACAACCTCAATAATAATATACAAATCAACTTATTGTGGCGAGCCAGATAGAAAATTAAAAACACAACTCCGTGGAGAAAAACTTGTTATATTTTATACAATGTTGCTGAGCACTACAATCGTAACCAGAGGGATAGTATGCGGGAGGAATAAGGTAACTACTTTTTAAGGAAAACCTCTAATTGGGATCAATGCCCTGTGTCCCCTATATTGGGGTAGAGTAATCGTACTATAAATATTGTTATACCCTTCCCATCCTTCCCCCCCATATTTTTTTCTTTTCAGAACAATTATTTTTTAGAAGCAATATTTTAAGCTAAATGTATTATATAGTTTGGTTTTTCAACATCAGAGTGCAATTAAAAAGTAAGAAAAATGCCCCTGACGCGGTTGCGTTTCACTATACGCTTCCTCAGAGGGGTCCGGTGCGCCGTTTGACAGTGGTGGTTATCGGGTTTGAAGACCCGCCTACTGGACTCGGATTGGTAGGTGACATAATGCAAGAGTTTTCCTATTGATACGTCAGGATGTTTATCAAAGCATTATTGCAGACATTCACAGTTTACTCTTCATTGCCCAGAGTTTAGGCAAGGATCAGAGGATATGTAGGTTTGTGCACAGATAACTGTGTATGTAAATTAAAATGGAATAAAGTTGTGACCATCTTTGATCTTTAACATAGTTACCGTGAATCATTTGGTATGAATATATAGATAAAGATCAAGGGATTCATGGTTTGTACACGTTTAAACGTGAATGTGGATTCTTAGGGGATAAAATTAACATGGGTCACTGGTTATATGGACAATGGATAAGAGAAAAGAAAGAATTCTCCCCTGTTCGTATATTAGGGTCCTCTCAGACCGAAAGGTATTAACTTCTTGTGTCAATAATTATAAATAATAAATTAAATGAATATCAGAATTTCATGGGAATTGTGAGCTAAGTTGTGACAAGTGGGTGTGCAATTTTAATTAATAATAGTGAATGTGAAAAACTGCATGTAAAATAAAATAAGTGGATTATGGGGAATTAATTTTTTTTTTTATTAAATCGAAAGAATATGAAAAATGTGACAAAATATTAAGAAAAATATTGAATAGGTGTTTAACAATGTGTAGGGGATGTGACAAAAGTGCAATGTTTTAATAGGAGTATGGAAATAAATACCACATTTGTGAAGTATAAAAACATACATGGTGTGAGAAAAATAATAAATGGGAAAATATAAAATAAGATTGTAAAAAATTATAATCTTCTTAATGGTGGGGATGAATCACTAACTGTGCAAATGAAAAATGTGATTTAAAAACAAAGTTATAAGTATTTTTAACCTTATACTGAGTTAATAAGAGACTGACTATATAAAAGTAAACAGAGGAGAGATTTTTTTGCCAGTTATACATGTGAGAATCCACTATTGTTTGCAAATAAGAGCATATCTTTATTTAAAGAAATACATTATAATTGTTAAAATCATTTAGACCAAAGGGTCTAACAGAATTGAGTAAATGAATTCATCTACATTCCATTTGCAATAGAGTTTTTTCCAGATTGCCTTCCCTAATACCTAAACTAGCTTTTTTTGAATGACTGCATATTTGAGTAGGTTATCGTTATAATTATGATGTGAGTGAAAATGCTTAGCCACACTTTTAATGGTTTTGCCATCTTGTATGTCTTTTGGGGCATTACGTATATTGCGGCTATGTTCTTGTATTCTTTTACTGATCTTCCTAGTGGTCATTCCTGTGTATAACAGGTTACATGGACATTTTTGGATGTATATTACACCATTGGTGGTGCAGGAAAAGTAAGATGTTAACTTATGTTTAAAGTTATATTTATCTACAATTTCCTGGATTTTCCAATCTTTAGAGCAGAATGTAAAAGCACCACAAGGCAACATGCCTGGGTTTTCGGCTTTCTTTTTTTTGTATATGTACATGATGACTTTGGACAAGATTATCTCTCAATTTTTTTGGTCTCTTATATCCAATATTGATTTTAGTGCCAATCTGACTGGCTAAAAGTTTGTCTTGTAATAGAATATGCCAATTATTGTTATTACTTCTGGCATTTGTGGGTTGTAGGTTGTAATTTTATTGTCAATGCTATTATTTTTTGGTGTTAATAGGTTTTCTCATTTAATTTTTAAAGCATAGTTTCTAGGTTTCTAAGGTTCTATGCTGTAACCCCTGGCTTTGAATCTTGATATTAGTTTAATTGACTCATTTTTGTAGGTACTGATGTTGGTACAATTGCGTCTGAGTCTTAAGAACTCTCCTTTTGGAATTGCTTTTATAGTGCTGTATGCATGAGCACTGGAAGAGTGTAAAAGTGTGTTAGTTGCAGTGGGTTTCCTGTATAGTGATGTTGAAATAGATCCATCAGATTCTTTATGGATGGTAAGATCAAAAAAATTAACCTGTTGTGTGCTGTATTCATGGGTTAAAGTAGGATTGATGTCATTAACATTCAATTGTTTCATAAAATCAAGTAGTTCCTTTTCTGGGCCTTCCCATATAAAGAAAATGTCATCGATATATCTTATCCATATCGGTATATATTTTATAAAATTATCATTTATATGGGAGAATACTTGGAGTTGTTCCCACCAGCCTAAGAACAAGTTGGCATATGTGGGGGCATACACCGTGCCCATGGCTGTTCCCTGGATTTGGAGATAGAATTGATCTTGAAAAGTAAAAAAGTTGGAATTCAAGATAGAATGTAATAACTGTATTGTGAAATTATTATGTGGTTCGCTGTCAGTTTGATTTGTATTAAGAAAATGCTTAATGGCTTTTCCCCTTGATAATGTTTGATGTTGGTGTATAAAGATTCAACATCAGCTGTTACCAGAATGGATGTATCTGTGAGATGTATATTTTCCAATTTTTGTAGAACCTCCATTGTATCCATCACATAGGAAGGTAGAGTATATATATATATTCTCTGAGTCTTGCATCAATATATTGAGTGGCTTTTTCAGTGATACTTTCTTTGCCTGAAATTATGGGCCTGCCAGGTGGGCATTTAGCATTCTTGTGGATCTTTGGAATAAGATATAATGTGGCAACCTTGGGGTATATATTTCTTTAAATACATTTGGGTAGGATTACCTAATAGCTTTTTATAACAGTCAGTATTGTTTAACTGTCTGTGTGCTTCTTCCAAGTACATAGTAGTATCCCATAGGACCATATTACCGCCCTTGTCAGACTATTTCACTGTGGTGTCATGCCATGTTTGGATCTCGACTAATGCTTTTTTCTCATTAGCTGTAATGTTAGGTTTTAGTTTTTTATGTGATAAAGTTTCAATTTAATGACAAACTACTTCATTGAATATTTGTATCTCAGGAAAACTTTGTAAAGATGGAGACAATTTAGATTTAGTGGTTATATTTTGTCTCCATTTAGGTTCAGAGGTTTAATGGGAATTACTTTCTGCAAGTAAATGTTCTAAATCAAAGTATTCTGATCTCGTACTGTCCAATCATCCCCAAATTGTTTTTCCCCAAAAAAATTTTAACAACAATTTCATTGTGAATAGATTAACATATTTTATTAACTCAAATTTGTTTAGGTTATTGGTGGGACAAAAACTAAGTCCTTTGGCTAGTACATTTAGATGATCTTGTGTTAAAGTATGTTTAGTTAGATTGATAACTCCCCTCCTGATCTGGGAAAATGGACTGGGTTGTCTCCTGCGAGATGTTCTGTGGGGAGGGGTGTTGTTTTCCTTTTGTTTTGTCTGCCTGGTTGTGAAACAAAATGTAATTCCCCATAATCCACTTATTTTATTTTAACATGCAGTTTTTCACATTCAATATTATTAAGAAAAATTGCACACCCACTTGTCACAACTTAGCTCACAATTTCCATGAAATTCTGATATTAATTTAATTTATTTTATTATTTATAATTATTGACACAAGAAGTTAATACCTTTCGGTCTGAGAGGACCCGAATATACGAATAGGGGAGAATTCTTTCTTTTCTCTTATCCATTGTCCATATAACCAGTGACCCATGTTAATTTTATCCCCTAAGAATCCACATTAACATTTAAACATGTGTACAAGCCATGAATCCCTTGATCTTTACCTATATATTCATACCAAATGATTCACAGTAACTATGTTAAAGGGACAGTCTACACCCATTCCCCAGTTTTGCATAACCAACACAGTTATATTAATATACTTTTAACCTCTATGATTATCTTGTATCTAAGCCTCTGCAAACTGCCCCTTTATTTCAGTTCTTTTGATAGACTTGCAGTTTAGCCAATCAGTGCCTGCTCCCAGATAACTTCAGGTGCATGAGCACAGTTTTATTTATATGAAACACATGAACTAACACCCTCTAGTGGTGAAAAACTGTTAAAATGCATTCTGAAAAGAGGTGGCCTTCAAGGTCTAAGAAATTAGCATATGAACCTCCTAGGTTAAGCTTTCAACTAAAAAAGTGAATTGTTTACAGAAAAAATCTGACAGCGCTCAACCTGCTTCCTCACAGCTCCTGGATAAAAGGGTATCTAGCTTACCCTGATAAGATTACAGAGAATTAATAAAATAATCCAAGAGCGCCAACTATAGGCAAAGGAAGATTCTAACAGAAAAGTAAAATAGCAGTTAAAACATTTAGTCTTGAGAAAGGCCTTTTATAGAGGCCGAAACGCGTTGACAAATTTGGTGAGCATTATTTCATATTTTTTCATATGTTAAAACGTTATTGCACTATGTTGTTGTTTTTTTAAATTACAGGGATAACAGGGATAACCGAAGTTTACATTGCAAAGACCAAGCAAAGTCATCTAGCACATAAAAGTCCATTATCATCACTCATATGGAGAAATTTATAAAGAGGATCATTCACTAATAATCACTATTTTCTCTCACTGAGTATCACTTGGATTTTATTTTAGTAATATTTTTTACTTATCTTTTATTTTTTACTTTTTTCATTTTTTCATTTTTTCAGACACTTTTACACAATTTTACAAATTTTTACACTTATCACCAGTGTTAGGGGGATCCCCCGTTCATATTAAACTCTTATATATACACTTGGATTATTTTAATTTATGAATTGGATTTTATATATACTATTTTTTTACTTAATTTTTTATCATTAATTTTTTATCACTGGTTTTTTCCACTGGATTTTTCACTGGATTTCTGGACTTGACAGTCACAACTAGGAATTGCACCACAATTCCTTTGGACACTTTTTTAGAAACTTTTTTTCTCCATAAGAGATCATTTAATGTGACTCTTATTCTGTTTATCCCCGTAATTGGTGATATTAATCTGTCAAATATTGTATTTTTATTGTATTTTCTACTGTACCGATTATGTATTTTTAACTATATGTTTTAACTGTATCTCATTTTAGTATATGTTACATGGATCCATGGTTTTACTATATGTTTAAATAAATGTTTTAACTGCTATTTTACTTTTCTGTTAGAATCTTCCTTTGCCTATAGTTGGCGCTCTTGGGTTATTTTATTAATTCTCTGTAAGCTTTCAACTAAGAATACCAAGAGAACAAAGCAAAATTGGTGATAAAAGTAAATTGGAAAATTGTTTAAAATTACATGCCCTATCTGAATCATGAAAGTTTATTTTGGACTAGACTGTCCCTTTAAAGATCAAAGATGGTCACAACTTTATTCCATTTTAATTTACATACACAATTATCTGTGCACAAACCTACATATCCTCTGATCCTTGCCTAAACTCTGGGAAATGAAGAGTAAACTGTGAATGTCCGCAATAATGCTTTGATAAACATCCTGACGTACCAATAGGAAAACTCTCGCATTACGTCACCTACCAATCCGAGTCCAGTAGGCGGGTCTTCAAATCCGATAACCACCGCTGTCAAACGGCGCACCGGACCCCTCTGAGGAAGCGTATAGTGAAACGCAACCGCGTCAGGGGCATTCTTCTTACTTTTTAATTGTACTCTGTTGTTGAAAAACCAAACTATATAATACATTAAGCTTAAAATATTGCTGCTAAAAATCCATTGTTCTGAAAAGAAAAAATAGGGGGGAAGGATGGGAAGGATATAACAATATTTATAATATGATTACTCTACCCCAATATAGGGGACACAGGGCATTGATCCCAATTAGAGGTTTTCCTTAAAATGTAGTTACCTTATTCCTCCCGCATACTATCCCTCTGGTTACGATTGTAGCACTCAGCAACATTGTATAAAGTATAACAAGTTTTTCTCCACGGAGTTGTGTTTTTAATTATCTGGCATGCCACAATAAGTTAATTTGTATATTATTATTGAGATTGTCATTTTTTTTTAACATTTTATTTATAACCAACAAGTGATACAGTGAAAAATGACATTACAAATCCAAGACACCGCGCAGGGTGCGATAAAGTAGCATAGAATTGATGAGGCAGCATGATATGATAACATAAGCCATTGAGTGTTGTAGAATACAATGTTCACGGTTGTATTTAGGTCTGCAAAGAACTTGTATGGATTAGGGAATGTTCTCATAGAAGTACTCACTTGTACCACAATGTTGGGGTTTTGTTTTTATGTAAACTAACACAATCCAACTAAACACCTATAAACTAACAAAAACAACAACAACAAAAAGAAGAAAAAAAAAAAAAAGACAAAAAACACAAATATAACTGAGAACTAATACACTCTCCCATTGGAACATGTGTCGCCCCCGCTAAATAAACCTGGACACCTACATTAAGTAAGACTGATCAATTTACAACAATGTATCAACACTTTGGGAGTAATAAATAGCATCCGTGTCAGTAGGCCTTACAAAGTGGGGTCTGAATTAAGTTGGCATTTTTTTTTATTTTAAGTAGGAAGGTTTATGTTTAAAGGAATAGGGACCTTTAAAAGAAATATAACAAATCAGAAGTTAAGCACGACTTTTAGAGATATCTCCGCTTGAGACTCTCCTCTGTACAAGGACTACCTGCAAGGTAGAACCTGCGGTATAGATATGCCTGGATCTGTGATGGGGCAGCAGGGGATTAATTTACAAGTCTCATTATCAGTGATGGAGAGAATGCTGCATTGAGGGTAAACCCCCGAGTGCCAAGTGGCAAGTTTTCAAATGTAGCGAATATATCAAAAGGGGGCGCTCAACTTACAAAGGTATGGTCAGTATATGCGGGGTATTTCAATTTAATAAACTGACAAGACTAAACTAAACCTCTTTAAGCAAAGACGAAATAGAACAAAAACAATAAAAAACTTTGCAGAAAACTACAGTATGCTATCATGTTAATATAAAAGGGTAAAAAGGTATTACATTTTAAAATGAGGAGGCCGATACATATAGTGGTAAATTATTTCAGTAGCTACTTCTAGGTGTTTTCAAAACTGTTCGCAAATTAGATCAAGATGCTCAGATGAGTAGTCAGGCATTGCTCAGGTTACTACATCAGCCAGGATATTCGCCACTAAGCTTGGAAGGCAATTTATGATACTAAACAATTAGCCTGTGTCAGCAATGTAATATAATAAGGGGGATAAGCCTGATGTAGGCTATGTTATCAACGTCTGATTGTTGAGGATATATGACGCACTTGTGTAGCCTTTATGTGAGTATAGACAAAACTGAAAATATGGAGGAGTCAAAAGACACTGAATTCATACATAGTGTGATGGTATATTATGAGGTATGGTGGGGAAAACACTGTATTGTAGTGTGAGTATACACCGGGACATGCCAAATATAGGAAGCTTAAGTAACAGTTTAATTTTCAGTCCGTGTTAGGGTATTTATCAATAGTTGTTAAACCTAGACGTCTGGTGCTAATCTCGCCTCTGCAGCCCTTGTATACCATGGTATAATGAAATATTATAGTGGGCAGAGTCTGCTTAATATTCTAAACATGTTAAAGGCTCTAAACAGATATAATGCATATTACCCGCAAGCCTTAGGCACAGAAAAACAATCAGGCATACCAAGAAATATGAACATGGAGCTAATTAGTAAAATACCATTTTGTTATGGATATATTAGAGTTTTAGAATGGATAAGAGACCTGAACCAAAGCATTAAATGTTCCACCTCGGTGGCCAGGTATTGAAACGTCCTAATCCTTGACTGTCAATGGGATGGTTAATGCTAAGTAAATTTGCAGGCCGGCCATACAGCAGAAACTATCAATTATATGAATGTGAATGCGGGCCAAAACATAATCCCTTAGCCGACACCTCTCCTGTACCCAAGAGTCCACACAAAACATAGACACAGGGAACCTTTATCGCTCGTTGTTCTTTCATATGGTGCCATGTGAGGAGTGTTTTCCTCAATTTGCCCCATGGTGAGTTTCATCCGTCGCCTAGGTTCCATTGCTGGCAAGTTTTCAGATGTTTCTGACCCCAACTCCGTAGAGATCGAGTCAAGCCCCGACAAACTATTCGTCAGCAGCTGTAAAGTCCGTTCTAAATCCAAGCTGCCACAGTCTATCTCCCCAGCACAAGATCTGGGACATGCCGGAGGGAGCAAAGGAAAGGCCCTTAGCGGTATCTGCAGGCTGAGGCAAAGTGTTTGCTCTGTGAGCAGATGATTCAGGCTCTCCTGCAGATGATAGAGAGGCGCCGGTCCGTCGATTCCTTCTGTGGACAAGAGGCGATCTTCCAAAAGGTCAGCCGTCAATCCGTTACCCGATACTTCACACGTTGAGGTAGGTGTCCAGGGATTGTCGGTGTTTAGAAGTTACGGTCTTAAAGTAGTGTAGCTGTGATGCAAATTAGTTGAAGCCTCTTCAAGAAGACAAGAACGCCTGTTGTCTTGCACTAATTGTATTAGATTCTCACAACTAGTAAGTAAATGGTCCATTTTAGGTGCAAGGGTTGCAAGTAGCTTTAGGACGATATCCCTTTCTGCTTCCATTGCCTTGTGGATGGCAGAGATAGGTACAGTTCGTTATACTATTTCAATACTCAAAATGACTTCCGGGGTAGAAGTGATCTGATTCCTTCTATCTACTGGAGTTTCCCGGACACTTATTTGTCAAGGGAGAGGTAGATGGCAAGAGAAAAAGGCTGCAAATTGGCTATTTAAAGAAGAGTTTCTTCAGAGCAAAAGAGTCTTGCAGCCATCATGGAGTGCCGCCCACCGGAAGTCAAGATTGTCATTTTATGTAAATTATAAGTAAAGGTTACATTTTACGTGTGTTTATTAATTTACTGTGCTGATAAGAGCATACTTTTTTCCCTATTTTCTTTGATTGGGTTCCTTTTAGAACTCCATATGTGCCACCAGAGCCCCCACCACACTCTTCTGTGACATAACAATGTCCCTATAACATGATGACTCTATATGTGCCACCAGAGCACCCACCACACCCTTCTGTGACATAACAATGTCCTTATAACAAGAAGACTCCATATGTGCCACCAGAGCCCCCACCACACTCTTCTGTGACATAACAATGTCCCCATAACACAATGACTCTATATGTGCCACCAGAGCACCCACCACACCCTTCTGTGACATAACAATGTCCTTATAACAAGGGAACTCCATATGTGCCACCAGATCCCCCATCACACCCTTCTGTGACATAACAATGTCCTTATAACAAGAGGACCCCATATGCTCCACCAGAGTCACTACCACACCTTTTTTGACATAACAATGTCCTTATAACAAGAGGATACCATATGTGACACCAGAGCCCCCACCACACTCTTCTGTGACATAACAATGTCCCTATAACAAGATGACTCTATATGTGCCACCAGAGCCCCACCACACCCTTCTGTAACATAACAATGTCCTTATAACAAGAATACTCCATATGTGCCATCAGAGCCCCCACCACACTCTTATGTGACATAACAATGTCCTTATAACAAGAGGACTTCATATGTTCCACCAGAGCCCCCACCACACTCTTCTGTGACATAACAATCTCCCTATAACAAGAAGACTCCATATGTGCCATCAGAGTCCCTACTGCTCAAGACTCCTTTACTGCACATAAGGGTCACTTTAGCACCTAAAAGACCTTCACTGGCAACTAGCCACCCAAAATCCGTAAAACCCACCAATAAAACTGTGACTACTTATTTAATCCTGTTTCAAGTATTGTCTGACAACAGGGTAGTTGGCATTTATTGGTTCTGTCTCAAATGAACTAAGTGCAATAGGTTTAAGTTCTTGTCTTAGGTGCCTGTACTGTATTTCATACACATACAGCAAAAATATTGTTTAAAGAGACCTATAACACATGGTAATTAAAATACTTTTCTGTAGCATTGAAATAAATGGACAGCTAAGTGTGAATTAACACCTTATTTTCAATGCCCAAAACGCCCCCACACTTGCATTATTTGGTGGAGTCAATCCAGAGCAGACAAGGCTTGCTAGTGTTATTTTGTTAACAAAACATGCATTGTTTTGTAGTGTATTATCTTACCAACTCTATTGAGGCAAAATAGGGATAGGCCTGTAAAGTCAGTTAAGAGCATTAATAGTAGAAATGAAATTGCAGAAACTGTTCTCACTGCCAAGGAATACCATTCAAAGGTATTATTCACTTGTATCCTTATTTACTATGATTCCTCTGTAGACATTTTGGAAACACTCCTGTATAATAAATCGTTTTTGGTATTAGATGAAGGAGCTTAATTTTATTTTGTAAGATGGATCTTTTTTAAGGATCCAATAAATAAGTGGAAAGAGCTCTAAGTCCATATTTAAGGTAGTTTATTTGTATTTAGGACATTATTGCTACTACCTATGTGGCTTGTGCTATGAATGTTTGGCTTAAAAACCCCAAAAACCTTTTGTTAAAAAAGATTCATGTGCCCTAGCGTAAAGTTGCCTGTGTCCAAGTAGCTAATATGCTTATTTGTTGAAAGGTTCTCTCCTTCAAACTCTCCTTTGCCTCAAAACTTCTGGAAAGGCTTGTACATACACATTTATCACATTTCCTAACATTAAACACCCTCCTTGATCCATTGCAATCTGGACTTCACCCCCAACACTCCACAGAAACTACAACATTAAGGTTACTAATGACCCAATAACAGCAAAATCAAAAGGCCACTTTTCTCTGTTAATCCTTCTCGATCTGTCTGCACAGCCTTTGACACAGTTTACCATCCTCTTATGCTCCAAACTCTCCAATCCTTCTGCATTTGTTACACAGCCCTCTCAGGGTTCTCTTCTGACCTATCTAACCAGACCTTTACTGTTGCCTTCTCTGCCACTTACTCTAACCCTGTACCACTTTCTGTTGGGGAACCACAAGGCTCTGCCTTGGTCCTCTTCTCTTCTTAATTTATACATCATTCTTAGGTTCCTTAATAAGTCCCATGGGTTTCAATATCCTTTGTATGCTGATGATACCCAAATTTACCTCTCTGCACCAAACCTATCCCCTTCCTTACTAACTCTTGTCACTAACTGTCTTTCTCATATTTCCTCATAGATGTCCTCTCACTACTTTGAGCTAAATCTTTCAAAAACTGAGCTCCTTATCCCCCCCTCTTCCAAAATCTCTACCCCCATATATCTCCAACCTCATCTTCAGGTACTCTCCCTCCCGCCCCCTTTGCTCTGCTCATGTCCTCCTTCTCTCCTCCTCTCTTCTTACCACCTCACATTCTCATCTACAAGACTTCTCCAGATTGGCCCCTATTTTGTAGAATGCTTTGCCTCGCTCCACAAGACTCCCCCTAGTTTTCAAACTTTCAAGCTCTCCTTAAAGACTCTACTGTGCATACAATATACTCTAACATTACTTATCTTAGTTCCTCTCTTTCTTTTGTCATACCCTTGAACCCCCTTAGCATGTAAGCCTAGGAGCCCAGCTGCTTTGTAGATCACCTACATGAGAGCTTATTTGCAACAGTGCAACTCTTGGCAGGGCCCTATATCCCTATGTATCCCATATTTGTTACCTTGCATATTAGGCCCATGTTTATAGCGCAATCTATTTTGTAACCATTCACTTCTTGTTGAACAAGTTCCACTGTCAATGATACTAATTAGTATAACAAAATTGTCTTCAAAACAAACAAATTGTATTTACGTGAGAGAATGTGTAGGAGTCAGGTCCACTAGAGAGGAAGTAAGCCCGGGTTGTCAAGGGAGTTCCAGAGTCAAATCTAGATAGGCTGTAGGACAAGCAAAGGTACTGAGAGGCAGAGCAGCACTCAAGGTCATGAGAAGAGCCAGAGGTCAATGCCAATGATCAGTCCAAATAAGCATCAAGTAACCGGGGGCAAGCAAATGGCAGTCCAAGAATCAAGCCAATAGTTAAGCCAGTTAAATAGTCCAATCAAGCACCAGAGCATAAGGGTCAGACCAAGAGACAGATCCATTAAGGGAAGCAGGGAGCCAGAGGTCAGTGGATAGCACAAGGCAAGAAGCAGGAAAAAGAGCAAAGGATAACCAGGAACACCCCCAAGAGTAACTTGGAGCCAGGGAACCTAATGACTTGTCACTAATATAACCAAGAAACTTCTTAAAAAGTCACCATAGGAAATTTCTAGGCATGTGTGTGATGCCAGTAGAATGTAGACCTGTGCCTACTGATTGCTAGTTTGGTTTGGTGAGAGCGCTAACCCTCTAGTAAAGCTTATAAATTGTAGCTCATTCTCACACTTGCATGCATAAGATAGCGCACTTCAAAGGCATACTAAAGAGACCCAACTGTGTTAGCAGAGCCATTAAAGCACCAGAGGAATCTGCAGATGTCTGAGTAAGTGCCCCAAGGACACTATAAAACAGTACACTCTAACATATGCACAAAAGAAAACTTTGAAAAGCTAGAAGAAAAATGAAAGAAAAATAAAAACAACCTCATCATCTATGAAATAGCAAGAAAATAGTTTTTATGAATTCCATAGATGCTGAAACCTCATGTCATACCTTTGAACCTAAAACATTAATCAAACAATCACCCCTCAAAAAACCCTTTGAAAAAATACACACACTCAGAGCTGGGTATAAGACCATTAATAATAAACCTTTAAACAGTTAAACAAGACCTAACTTATGGTGGCGGAAAGCAAAACTAACCCCATATAGCTATAGGCCACGACCCCTTGAAGGGAAGTTAATTGGGGAGGGGGCCTAACGAGGTCCCCCTCTATGAGCATGAGATACAGATGTACTGGTGATCTTCAGCTAGCAGACCCGTGGGGCGGGGCACCCCCTCAGGGCACTGCTTAGGGGATGTCATCCCCACCCATTAGCCCAACTGTCACCCTTACGGATGCTGCACTCCAAAAATTATATACGGCCGTGACCTCCCGCCACAAGAGCCAGTCCCACTTATATATATATATATATATATTATTTTAACTAAAGTTGCACAGCAATTCTGCTTTAAGATCGGCGAGAAAAATCTGCAACCCCTCATCAGAGAGGTGCACACCATCTTTTCTGTGCAGACAGAAGTTTTTTGTCAGCTGAAAGGAAGTTGTGGTGAACCACAAAACCACCTGCAAACAATACGACTCTACCCAGCTCTGTATTAACCTTTTTCCTAACCTTATACTCTTACTTGGGGGGTCAAAAAATTTCTCCAGTGCAACCTTGCCACTATATTGGACAAGCCAATTCTAACCCCTGGAAAAGTGGTGCAAATCCACTGCATGTCGGATCTCATGATATTGATGAGATCCATCGCCGGCACAGTGGCCAAATAATTCCCATCTTGGTGCAATACAATTACATTAGGCTTTCCCCATATGCGTTGGGCACTGCAAGCCCCTACGACTCAGCCACCTCACTGATTAACAGAGTGGGTTTTGTGTTTATTTTAACTGCACTGTTAATTTCAGACTATCTACTAATTGATATTTTTATATGTTGTTGTAACATTTGTTGTTACATTTGGGACATATGGTGGGAAGGATGGGGAAGGGATTTATAGCATATTTAGTGTAAAAAAAAAAAGTGGTTTATCTACCCTAATATAGGGCAATACAGGACACAGTTCCTAAATAGAGACTCTTATATTTACCTAATATCGTTGATTTTTCCCCTCCTCCTCATATGTGATAAACTACCTAAAATCAGCAACATTGAAGTACTTTATACAAGTCACGGTTACAGAGTTGTGCTTTTAACTATTTTTCTGAAACACTAGATACAACTTCTATTTCTGCTGCCTTTTTTAACTACAACTAGTTTAAGTGGAAAAATATATACTTTGTGTGTAGAAAGAGCATACTTTTCCCTATTCTCTTAATAGGGTTTTTTTTCTTTGATATACATACTAGTCCCTTGTCCTTCTAAATATTAAATACCTTGGAAAGAAGTCCTTCTGGAAATTCTGAGTTTCCCTTTATTGTTAAGTAGTTAGAGACAGCATAATTAAGATCTAATTTCCCACAGATTTTTTGCCAAGCCGTATTGGGTATATTAAAGTTTTTAACCCTCATGTCTTGCGGTAATTTAGCTACTTGAATATGTGCAATAGAAGTTAAAGAATGAGGATACAACATACTTTGATTTAAGTCAATATCTCGAAAGTAGGGTTTATTGGAGAACCATTCTACTACTATTTTACTTAGCCCTATCAAATTATAAACTTCAAGATCAGGCAGGGAAAGACCATCGTTTCGTCTTGTGAGGAAAAGTTGTTTATAAGTTATTCTCGGTTTCTTACCCTGCCACAGGAACTTGACCACCGCTTTATAAAAGATTTTATATCCTTTCTCCTTAATAGTATAGGGATGTTTTGTATTATATATAGAATTTTGGGGAAAGAGACCATTTTGATTAAACTAATACTGCCCGACAATGAGAGTAGTAAATTGTCCCAATTTCTAAAATCTTCTTTTACCTTATCTAAAATATGGAGAGTATTTAATTTATACCAGTCCTCTCTGTTCAAAGAAATTCTAATCCCTAGATATCCTAGAGAATTAAAGGGCCACTGTAAGTAAATATTTTCTATGCCTGTTACTAACTAACTACCCCAAATACGCTTTTTATCAATAGCATTTCATTAACATATCTCTACCGTATATCAGAAATCTTGTCTGCAAATTTAATTGTTTTCCAAACCCACTCCGTGGATATCCTTTGCTCTGTACCAATCCGTTTACAATACCTAGGTTTCAAAATGGCGCTTTAAACACTTAGGCCTAGATTTAGAGTTTGGTGGTAGCCGTGAAAACCAGCGTTAGAGGCTCCTAACGCTGGTTTTAGGCTACCGCCAGTATTTGGAGTCGTGTAGGTAAGGGTCTAACGCTCACTTTTCAGCCGCGACTTTTCCATACCGCAGATCCCCCTACGCCATTTGCGTATCCTATCTTTTCAATGGGATCTTCCTAACTCCGGTATTTAGAGTCGTTTCTGAAGTGAGCGTTAGAGCTCTAACGACAAAACTCCAGCCGCAGGAAAAAAGCAGGAGTTAAAAGCTTTATGGGCTAACGCCGGTTCATAAAGCTCTTAACTACTGTACCCTAAAGTACACTAACACCCATAAACTACCTATGTACCCCTAAACTGAGGTCCCCCCACATCGCCGCAACTCGATTAAATTTTTTTAACCCCTAATCTGCCGACCGCCACCTACGTTATACTTATGTACCCCTAATCTGCTGCCCCTAACCCCGCCGACCCCTGTATTATATTTATTAACCCCTAACCTGCCCCCCACAACGTCGCCGCCAGCTACTTACAATAATTAACCCCTAATCTGCCGACCGCAAAGCGCCGCCACCTACGTTATCCTTATGTACCCCTAATCTGCTGCCCCTAACACCGCCGACCCCTATATTATATTTATTAACCCCTAATCTGCCCCCCTCAACGTCGCCGACACCTGCCTACACTTATTAACCCCTAATCTGCCGAGCGGACCTGAGCGCTACTATAATAAAGTTATTAACCCCTAATCTGCCTCACTAACCCTATCATAAATAGTATTAACCCCTAATCTGCCCTCCCTAACATCGCCAACACCTAACTTCAATTATTAACCCCTAATCTGACGACCGAATCTCGCCACTATTCTAATAAATGTATTAACCCCTAAAGCTAAGTCTAACCCTAATACTAACACCCCCTAAATTAAATATAATTTAAATCTAACGAAATTAATTAACTCTTATTAAATAAATTATTCCTATTTAAAGCTAAATACTTACCTGTAAAATAAATCCTAATATAGCTACAATATAAATTATAATTACATTGTAGCTATTTTAGGATTAATATTTATTTTACAGGCAACTTTGTAATTATTTTAACCAGGTACAATAGCTATTAAATAGTTAAGAACTATTTAATAGTTACCTAGTTAAAATAATAACAAAATTACCTGTAAAATAAGTCCTAACCTAAGTTATAATTAAACCTAACACTACCCTATCAATAAATTAATTAAATAAAATACCTACAATTACCTACAATAAAACCTAACACTACACTATCAATAAATAAATTAAATACAATTTCTACAAATAACTACAATTACATAAACTAACTAAAGTACAAAAAATAAAAAAGAACTAAGTTACAAAAAATAAAAAAATATTTACAAACATAAGAAAAATATTACAACAATTTTAAACTAATTACACCTACTCTAAGCCCCCTAATAAAATAACAAAGACCCCCAAAATAAAAAAATCCCTACCCTATTCTAAATTAATAAATTTAAAAGCTCTTTTACCTTACCAGCCCTGAACAGGGCCCTTTGTGGGGCATGCCCCAAGAAAATCAGCTCTTTTGCCTGTAAAAAAAACCATACAATACCCCCCCAACATTACAACCCACCACCCACATACCCCTAATCTAACCCAAACCCCCCTTAAATAAACCTAACACTAAGCCCCTGAAGATCTTCCTACCTTGTCTTCACCTCAACAGGTATCACCGATCTGTCCTGGCATCCGGTGCTGAAGAGGTCCAGAAGAGGCTCCAAAGTCTTCCTCCTATCCGGCAAGAAGAGGACATCCGGACCGGCAAACATCTTCATCCAAGCGGCATCTTCGATCTTCTTCCATCCGGTGCGGAGCGGGTCCATGTTGAAGCATCCGACGCGGATCCATCCTCTTCTTCCGGCGTCTCCCGACGAATGACGGTTCCTTTAAGGGACGTCATCCAAGATGGCGTCCCTCGAATTCCGATTGGCTGATAGGATTCTATCAGCCAATCGGAATTAAGGTAGGAATATTCTGATTGGCTGATGGAATCAGCCAATCAGAATCAAGTTCAATCCGATTGGCTGATCCAATCAGCCAATCAGATTGAGCTTGGCTGATCGGCTTAGAGTAGGTGTAATTAGTTTAAAATTGTTGTAATATTTTTCTTATGTTTGTAAATATTTTTTTATTTTTTGTAACTTAGTTCTTTTTTATTTTTTGTACTTTAGTTAGTTTATGTAATTGTAGTTATTTGTAGAAATTGTATTTAATTTATTTATTGATAGTGTAGTGTTAGGTTTTATTGTAGGTAATTGTAGGTATTTTATTTAATTAATTTATTGATACGGTAGTGTTAGGTTTAATTATAACTTAGGTTAGGACTTATTTTACAGGTAATTTTGTTATTATTTTAACTAGGTAACTATTAAATAGTTCTTAACTATTTAATAGCTATTGTACCTGGTTAAAATAATTACAAAGTTGCCTGTAAAATAAATATTAATCCTAAAATAGCTACAATGTAATTATAATTTATATTGTAGCTATATTAGGATTTATTTTACAGGTAAGTATTTAGCTTTAAATAGGAATAATTTATTTAATAAGAGTTAATTAATTTCGTTAGATTTAAATTATATTTAACTTAGGGGGGTGTTAGTATTAGGGTTAGACTTAGCTTTAGGGGTTAATACATTTATTAGAATAGCGGCAAGATTCGGTCGTCAGATTAGGGGTTAATAATTGAAGTTAGGTGTTGGCGATGTTAGGGAGGGCAGATTAGGGGTTAATACTATTTATGATAGGGTTAGTGAGGCGGATTAGGGGTTAATAACTTTATTATAGTAGCGCTCAGGTCCGCTCGGCAGATTAGGGGTTAATAAGTGTAGGCAGGTGTCGGCGACGTTGAGGGGGGCAGATTAGGGGTTAATAAATATAATATAGGGGTCGGCGGTGTTAGGGGCAGCAGATTAGGGGTACATAAGGATAACGTAGGTGGCGGCGCTTTGCGGTCGGCAGATTAGGGGTTAATTATTGTAAGTAGCTGGCGGCGACGTTGTGGGGGGCAGGTTAGGGGTTAATAAATATAATATAGGGGTCGGCGGGGTTAGGGGCAGCAGATTAGGGGTACATAGGGATAACGTAGGTTGCGGCGGTGTACGGAGCGGCAAATTAGGGGTTAATAATAATAGTCAGGGGTCAGCGATAGCGGGGGCGGAAGATTAGGGGTTAATAAGTGTAAGGGTAGGGGTGTTTAGACTCGGGGTACATGTTAGAGTGTTAGGTGCAGACGTAGGGAGTGTTTCCCCATAGGAAACAATGGGGCTGCGTTAGGAGCTGAACGCTGCTTTTTTGCAGGTGTTAGGTTTTTTTTCAGCTCAAACAGCCCCATTGTTTCCTATGGGAGAATCGTGCACGAGCACGTTTTTGAGGCTGGCCGCGTCCGTAAGCAACTCTGGTATTGAGATTTGCATTTGCGGTAAAAATGCTCTACGCTCCTTTTTTGGAGCCTAACGCAGCATTTTTTTGGACTCTCGATACCAGAGTTAATTTTATGGTGCGGCCAGAAAAAAGCCTGCGTAGCGTTAACAGCCCATCTACCGCCAAACTCCAAATCTAGGCCAAAGTTATTGGTTTAAGTATTTTGAACATGCAGTGCTGAAAATAGTGGGCAGGATAACGTGACATCATCGGCGAATAAAAGATATAACTTTTAGAACGTTATGAAACTTCGTTTTGGAGAAAATATAGGTCAGTAGGTTTTAATTAATGTTTATTAAATTTAATATGTTAGTTGTTTAGCTCAAAAATTATAACAGAAAGTAATCCTTTAAGTACTTCTTTAAATGGAGTTTCCTTGGTAGAGTCTATTTTTCTAACGATCCATAAAATCTCTGACTTAGACGTGTTCACCTTATAACCAGAGAAAGAGCCATAGACATTAATAATATTCAGCAGAGGGGGAATATTCTTCTTTGTATCCCTCATAAAGATCAATAAATCATCAGCATAGAGTGCTATTTTCACTTCCCTTTTCCCAACTCTAAGCAGCCTTGTTGTGTTCCTCTACCTAGAGTAACTTTATCCATCAGCTGGCTATTTATGATTATAGCCGGCGTTGGATTCATATATATTTTATGTATCAGATTTAAGATATTATCAGAAAAGCCAAGTTGCTGAAAAGAATTGAACAGATGATCCCAATGAATGGAATCAAATGCTTTTTCTGCATCTAGTGAAATTATTTCCTTATCTTGATCTTTCAATTTTTCCAGACCCTTTCTCTCTTCGCTGCTATAGTAATCCAAGACTCTTCTAATATTAAAGGTTGAGTTTCTGCTTTTTATAAAGCGTGTTTGGTCGCTATGGATTATTTGATTCATGGGGGTCTGTAATCTTCTTGCCAAGATATTTGTTAGGTATTTATCATCTGCATTTAGCAGTGATATGGGCCTGTATGACCCTAATCTATCTAGTTCCTTATTTTGCTTTAAGATTAACGTTGTCCATAAGGATAGGAAATTCTGAGACATCTCTTTACCTTCAGAGAAAAGTCAAACAATCTCTTTAAATGTGGAACAATGTTAGGCATTAATAATTTATAATACTCATTAGGTAGCAGATCTGGGCCTGGGGTCTTGTTACCTGCAGCCTCTTTTATCACTTGAATAATCTCATCCTCTGAGATAGGGTTATTTATACTTTGTAGTGTTTCCCTGGTTATTTTAGGGGTTTTGATTTTGGAACAGAATTATTTTCTATTGTTCTCTTGAGAAGGTCTGAATGTATAAACATCCTTAAAGTACTCAAAAATTACCTGGAGGATCTCTTTATTCGTATTAAGAAATTTAACATTTACCCTTACTGCTTCTATATTGTTAGGTCTATTTTGATTTTTTACCAAGGAGCTTCCCTGATTTATTTCCAAATCTAATAAATTTTAGCATTTTCTTTTGGTTCTTTCTGCGCTGTAGTGTGCAATAATAAGGTATCTCTTTCTTTCTTTGCTTGCTCATATTTAGCCCACGTTTGACTTGTTGGATTATTTAGATAGCTGTTATAAGCATTAGTTAAGAACCCAATCGCTTCCTTCTGTTTTTCTTTTTTTTTTTACTTCTTATCTTACTCAGATAGGATATTATTGCCCTCTAAGTACTGTTTTAGAGACTTCCCAGAATATTTCTGGTTTGGTTATATATTCTCTATTGTGCTCAATATACTCTTTCCATTTTTCCTGAAACCATACTTGAAATTTGTTATTGTTCATGAGATAAGAAGGAAACCTAAAGCATCTAAAGTAGATATTAGGTTTATGAAGATGAATTATCAGGCTAATAGGTGCATGGTCCGATAAGGTAAAGTGATTAATTAAGGCAGAGGTCTCTAGGTTAAGGACATTTTCATTGACTAGGAACATATCTTTCCTTGAATGTGATTTATGTGGTTTTAAAATACACGTAAATTCTCTTTTATCCGGATTTTTTAATCTCCAAATATCTTTTAACCTCAAGTTATCCCTTAAAATAATTTCTTCCTATCTATCTCTCTTTATGGAGATTTTACCCTTTTTCTCAGTCTGTCTAGTGGGACCTTAGCAGTCATATTAAAGTCTCCCCCCATACAATGTAACTCTCTGCTTCTTCTATAAGTTTTACCTGAATAGAGTCCCAAAATTCTGGTGTCAAATCATTTGGCCCATACACATTACATAGGGTAAAGATGTTGTTAGCTATTTTTAATTTCAAAATTATACATCTTCCCTCTGTGTCAAGAGTAACTTGTAAAATTTCGTATTGGAAATTTTTAACCTAATAATATGGCCACGGGCCACTCCTCTCTTTCTACCAGCATAGGGTGTATAAAGTACATCCTTTACCCAACCTGTTTTCAATGTTGCAACTTCATTCTGTTTTAGGTGTGTCTCTTGTCTCTTTCAAGCCATTCCCCTTCCTTCCTATTGAGCTTGTTTACAATAAGTATCCTTGTTACGGGCAATCTATTAATGCTGCACATCTATACCCTAATCTTTCATCCATCTTTTCTGCCTAAAAGTCTTTACCTCCTGTCTATTGTGTAGTAAGATATGGTGTTTACCTTCCTGGATTTTATTCCTGGCTGGGTAAATCATGATTGCCTTTATACCTTCACTTATAAGTTTAGTGCAGAGTGGGGCCATCTCCCTTCTTTATTTTATGTTTCAGAGAAATAGTCCTGGAACATCAGGATTTTGCTATCTCCTATCTGCACCTTCTGTTTTTTCCTGTAATACTGTAGTAAGGAGGTTTTATCCTGGAAGTTCAACATTTTTGCTATGATTGGTCTAGGCCTAGCTCTATTCTCTGTCATGTAACCCAGTCGGTGTACCCTTTCTACCATCATTGGATATCTAGACATGGGCATATCTAAAAGCTTTGGAATGATTTCAGATACTAACTTCATAAGATCTTCGTGATTCTGACTTTCAGGGACTCCAATTATCCTAATATTATTTTGTCTGGATCTATTCTAATCTATTGCTTGCATTAGGATCAATGCTTTACTGTTACTATCTATCTGGCAGTTGGAAATATTTTGATTATCTTCTAAAGTTGAGATACTTTGTTCCAATTCGTGTAATCTTTGTGCGAACTGTTTTACTTCTGTAGTTAATGTTACAATTTGTTTTTTAACTTGCTCGAACTGTGGGAGGAAGATATCTAAAATACTTTTAGTTATTAACTGTATTTCAGTGTTTTCTATAGGTTGATGCTCATTGAGTGTCATTTCTTGAGTGGTCTCAATAATACCTTTAGATTTCTTTCTCTTTGTTACGTGAAGTCATCCCTAGGGATTTGTGTTTAGAGAGTTACGAATCTCTCCATTCACAGTAGAGAAAGCGTGCAAACAGGGGATATTCCTTTCTTCTTTGGAGGAAACATCACATCACAATTAGAAAAAAAAATACATTGTAAAGAACAGACTACCTGCAAACTTTACAAATCAAATGGGAAATAAAACATAGCTGAAAAGTGCAGGCCCTGGGAGCCGGCATGCTAAGCGTCCTATTAGCTGGGGCTCTGAGAAGAAGAGGACTAGGGGATAGCATCTCTCTAGCGCGCTAAAGGTAAAGGAGAAAAGAAAATGTCCTTTCCATATTATTATATCACCGGGTAACAAAGAAATGACGTTATCAGCATCATTATTGGAATCCAGAATTTATGCATTAAGAGATATCTTGGATAACTCCGGATCTCCATCAAACACCTTTTTTCACTATCAAAAGTTTTTTTATCACTGAGGATTCAACTAAGACACTTTCACTACATTCAAGATCATCACCTACACTCTGAGCACACATTTGGATTACATTTTCATCAGTTCAATAACCTCTCTTTTTTTCCCACGTATTTTTACCATTTTTCACGTTTCATACTTTTTCATACTTTATATTTTTTATATTTATTTTTTACACTTTTTGTTACTCACTTGATTTTTCATTTTTTTTTCATTTTTCAATTATTTTTTAACTTTTTTAATTTTAATTTTTATTTATTTAATTATTTTTTCACCCTCAAGGTATAATATAGGACACTCTCACATTTTCGTCTTTTTCTGAACCACCTCATATGACTTATCTTATGTTATTACTATTTTTTCATCTGAGATTCATACACTTCGGACAGATCACTTTTTGAGCACTGAATGAAATATTTCTGGTCAACATAAGTCTCTCAATTGTGTATTTCAACTAATTGTATTTTAACTACATTTTATGTTAATATTTTTTTATGTATAGCATGGATCCATGACTTTTTTTGTGTATACATTTACTTGATATTAAATAGATATGTTTTAACAGATATGTTTCAACTGATACCATTTCCTTTGCTTTACTACCCATTAGGCGTTCCTTCAGCTTAATACATTATTTGATGCTATCTTTTAGGGCAAGCTAGGGGCCCTTAGTCTTTAGGAGCAATAGGAAGTGAATTACGTTAAGCACTGGGAGATACACCATTTCATAACCTCTTTATATCATACTAAAAAAAGAGAGAGAAGTATTAGAGAATACAATAATCCTCTAAAAAAGAAAGGGAATAAAAACGGCACACATATGAGGTGAATTCAACAATTTATTAAACTCATATACATTTACAAAAGAAGTTTGCCCAAACATGCCCTGCCATCTCAAAAATAGAGCAAAAACATGCAACCACACCACTATATAATAAGAATAAGACAGAGCAACATATACATATACATGAGCAAGCAAGCAAATATAAAGTTCATGCAATGCTAACAAAAGTCCATTCACCTCCTCCCTATGGTGAATGTAGAAGTGGGAGGGTTCAGCCTCCAAAAATCACCTGATTGGACATGCCATGCTGTTAGCAAGACAAAGCAATCTTCATACTGAATACAATGTATCCGTTTGAATCCAAAGATATACTTTAAGCAAATGATTACAACATTAAGGCGTGTGTGGGATACATATCTGATCTTACCATAAATGTACCAAGCAGGCCATCCTGCTACACCATGTGTTCACACCTGTTATCATTGGTTTGTAACAGTGTGAGCAACTCTGCATGAAGTTAACAAAGCTGATACATTGCTGTGCTCTAAATGGTACATCTTTGGTAAGATTGCACAGTTTGTGACTTGCAGGTCTAGAGGTGTTATACTGCTGATTGGATGCACCTGTGGAGAGACCAGATGCGCTGAGCTCAGCATGGTGAATGCTGTAACTTTCCTTCTGTATGGCAATTTTGGAACAGAATGGACTGCATGACATAGGAGGAATGGTACATCTATGGTAAGACCTATGCTATACCCTATGCATGCACAATAATACAATCTTTGATGTGGATTATTGCTTTTATAGCACGTTATTGGTACATCTTGGTAAGAAAGCATACAAAGTACTAAGTGTGAGGCGTGGCTCACTACCTGTGTGAATATAAAGTGAAGTGGAACTGATAGCTTGCTATATAAAGTTTGATACATCTGTGGTGAGATCACCCGTATACTTTGTATTTGCCCATTATGCAATTTGCTGCCTAAGGTACATCTTTTGGTAAGAACAGGTATATAATATCCTTTATGATGATTTTTGCATTTGCAAACAAAATAAACAGTGTGAGGCGTTGTTTATTATCTGTGTGAACACATGGTGTAGCAGGATGGCCTGCTTGGTACATTTATGGTAAAAAGATATTAATCCCACACACACCTTAATGTTGTAATCATTTGCTTAAAGTATATCTTTGGATTCAAACGGATACATTGTATTCAGTATGAAAATGGCTTTGTCTTGCTAACAGCACGGCCTGTCCAATCAGGTGATTTTTGGTGGCTGAACCCTCCCACTTCTACATTCACCATAGGGAGGAGGTGAATGAACTTTTGTTAGCATTTCATGAACTTTATATTTGCTTGCTTGCTTATGTATATGTATATGTTTCTCTGTCTTGTTCCAAACTGTATACATTTACTCTGTGATCACAGGTTATTATAAATTAGATTTATAAGAGGATAATTTCATCTGTATTGTATCCTGCCGTTTGTTTAAGCAAGGCTATGTATGCCTGTTATGCTAGATACAATTAATTTGATGTTTTATTACCTGTACTTTGCTATATGTGATTGATATAGAATATATATATATATATATATATATATATATATATATATATATATATATATATATATATATTTATATATATATATATATATATATATATATATATATATATATATATATCACATATTTATGCAGCTCTGTGGTGTTACTTTACCTCTGCATGTATAAGTGATATAGTAGAGCTCTACCTGGATCTTTGGATTTTATAGCTATCCGATTTTGTGAAATGGTACCAATTGTGTGATTTAATGATACAGGCTTGTATTATATTGACATAAGATGTAGTTCTGGTTTTAATTTGTATATAGTGGTGTGGTTGCATGTTTTTGCTCTATTTTTGAGATGGCAGGGCATGTTTGGGCAAACTTCTTTTGTAAATGCTATATGAGTTTAATAAATTGTTGAATTCACCTCATATTTGTGCCGTTTTTATTCCCTTTCTTTTTTAGAGGATTATTGTATTCTCTAATATTTCTCTCTTTTTTTAGTATGATATAATTTGTTAGGGAGGCACCATGAGGTTTATTAAGTAGTATATACTACTCTCTCATTTCTTCTATACTCATAACCTCTTTAGTTCCCTTTTTCAATGTCCAAGGGAAAAATAGGATCACAACAAAAACCCTTATTATATAATTTGCTCCCTATTTATAACAGCTTCCAAATAAACATTCTGATAGCTATACAAAAATTACTCAGAGGAAGGCCTCCTCCTCTATGAAACATACAAACTTAGGTATAGGACTTCAAAATACCAATCAATTTTGTAGTATTCTTTAGACAGGTAGAAAGACTAATATCTTAAATACGTATAATATATAGAAAGCCTCAGGGCCTTGGTCTCGATATGTATATATGTGCATAGATTCTTTATCCGCAAATTAGTTAGACCGTTTAGAGGTAAAGGTATTCTAATCTAGAGTCCTTTTTTTCTCCTTTCTTTCTTTCTTTCTTTCCTTTCTTTCTTTCTTTTTTTTTTCTTCTCTTTTATAGGAAATAATCACGTCAATATTTACAATAAAGCCGGTTCTGGCTCTTTTATTTACTCAAAAGCTGATGGTATTAGGCCAGTTTCTTTCTGTCCTTGAAACTCATTCAGTTTTCTAATACTGCAAAAAAACAGTCTTGTAGTTCTGAATAAAAGCTTGCCTATAACACTGCCAGTTAATCCCTCTTTTTTTCTCAGGAAAGTCTGTACCAGCAAATCTTATGCAGACAAAAAGTTTCTTAGTCACGCAGCAGAATCAGTTAAGCTTGCTTAATTGCCTCTCTCCAAAAAGCTAGTGCAAGTAATACCCATATACAAAGCGGCTGAAGAGTGCTGTATTTCCTGCTTAGGAGTGGACTTCACTTCACTGAGTGTGTTTAAGGCCCCTTTTATAGGTATTTAAGACCTAGCCATGCAACCTTACAGGCATTAATACCCTTATCCTTTCAGTAATCCCCAGTCAGAGTATTATTGCTAAACACTCCCAGGAGCTGATTCAATCGGCTATGCCGTCTCTCATAGGTTGCTTCTCTGGGTCAGACAATCAAGGAAGGGAGCCCCTCTTCTCAGAGACATAGATAATTGCTTTAACAATAAGCTACCGGGTACTCACGGTTTGCTGACAGTCTGTCTGATCCAGACTCATTACCAAATGGAAATCTTCTGCCAGTTGTTCCAGGGATCTGGCCTCAGTCACCTATCAACACTCAGATTTAGCTCTGTGTATGGCCGATCATAGTTCTGTGGTTATTTAGGTCTCCAGATCAACCCTTGTGTGATGGATGCACGCCTTCTACGATACGTCTACACCTCTGTTGTACAGCGCACGGCTCAATGGGGGTGAACGTTTTCAGCGTTGATCACAGATGCTATGCTGCTTCCAATGTTGGGAAAGATTTCACTCTCCTTTACCTCAATCAGGGCGTTCTGCCTGTTCAAGAGTGTTTCAGCCCCAGTGCTATTGGGTGTGCGAGGAGCGGTCGAGCTACACAGAGACACAACAGTCAGCATGCGTCAGCTCTGCCCACCAGATGCAGTCTCAAATATTCAGCAGATTTATGATACTTATGATCTCTTAATAGTTTATTTTTGTATGTTTGTGTTTACTGTAAAAGTGCCCTCTTCTCACTAAACATTCTCTCACTTTCCCTTTATAAGCTATTGAGGAGCTTATTCTAAAGAGTGGCTGCAACACTCCCAGCGCCTACCCTATATTTTTTACTTCTAAACATGGAATAAACAAGGAGACCCCACAAACTCCCCTACCCTTGGCCCTGCCCCAGCAATGTTTAAGCCCAGGGTAGAGGACCCAGGTGGGTCGGAGTCCTCACTGTACATAAATGGGGAGGGTGGAAGGGAGTGAGGATCAGATTGGGAGGGAGGCATAGGAGAGGCATAGGAGAACTGGAGGGTGTAGGGGGTCCTGTGAAGGGGGGATAATATCACCAGTCTCTTTCTCCACAGCTCTGCGTCATGAAGTGGGATCCAGAGAGTCCCTAAAACATTTGGGCATTGCTGGAGTCCTTCTGGCATGATCCATACTGCACACACAGGCCACAGGGAGGAAGAGACAGAAAAACTTCCATCTGGTGGTCCCAAGGTTTAAATCTGGCAAGTACAAACCCTCCCCTAAATTTGCAACACAGTTGCTACACACAACCTCAGTTAGGTTTCTGCATTTCCATTAGAGGTCCAGGCACTTAATTTTGTTTCAGTACGCTAGCTACCTTACACTACCGTATGTTTTGGTAAAAAGCCCTTTTCGCACCAATGGTCGGCCCCTTGTTCTATCTGCAAGGTGTATGAGATTCCTCTCTTTCTCTCCATAATGTAATATAATGTAATGGGCGTGGTTACGTATGCTTGTGGGCAGTGTTCCCTCTAAGGTCAGTTTTGTGAGCGGCCCAGTGGTGAAACAGTTAATAAGAGAACCATGCCTTGCAGTCTGCAATTGCAGGGTGTAATTACCTAATTAACTTTTTCACTGCTGGGCAGCACACAAAACTGGCCTTAGAGGAAACACTGCTTGTGGGGTAACACCACAAACATAAGAAAATTCTGCATGTACAAACATTTACTGCGTTTCGAGAGTGTTTCTAAAGTTGTTGTTGTAATTGTTTGAATTGCTTATCAATAAGTTGGAAATGACATGTATTTGGTGCCTAATAACAGATATTAATGACAAGAATGCCCATTAACGATACGCTCAGAAAAATAGATGAAACTAGGCTCTGTGAATATGGAAAATGATCTCACCTTTACATTAATCTAGTGTATTAAATAATACATTTTGATGTCCATCGTGGTTTGCCTATACTTATTTCTTTATTGCAAGCTTAATAAAGTCTTAAATGCAGTAGAATCTCATAATCAATGAGTATATAATAAAAAGCCAATACAATGGCACTGAATTTCAAATGAACGGTAGATTTTTTTCTGACGGATTTTGAAGAAGGTTTTCAATTTCCTGGCCCCCTGTATTAACCCCGGCACACTATTCCGCTCTCAAAAAAGGTTTATCCTTTGTACCTTCAAACCACATCGACAAATTCGAGGCTATAAAAGACACCCATTTATTTGTTAGGAAGATTTTATTAAGGAAATATTTCACCCCCAATGACGACCCTAATCTTGCTTCTCAAACTGAAATTATAGCATTGAATAACCTTATAGCGTTACTAGATGAAAATGAGGATTTGACTGACCAACCTATTAACACACATGAAACTGACAATTGGCGTAAGATTCTGAAATTACAGTCACAATTCATTCCTCCAGGGAATATTTCCCCCCAAGCCATCACTTTCCTTAATTTGGTATGTAGCGACATTATATCTATTCAAGATACCAAACTCTATGGGGCAAATATGACTAAATCTGAATTTGAAGCCATGAAAGAAATGACAACATGGACAGATGCCCAATTCAAAAACAGTGATAAGGGGGGTAATATAGATATATGGCCTACCTCAATGTACGTTGAAGAAGCTATGAAACAACTACTTAATACTAATAATTACAAAAGACTACTGGGTAATCCTACTGATAATTTCCTTGAAAATTACAAAAAATTCATTGATGGCGCTCTATCTGATCAAATTATAGATGCTAAAGAACACAAATTCCTTACTGTCACTAAACCTAAAACTGCAACGATGTACCTATTACCCAAAATCCACAAAAACGTCACTTGTCCGCCGGGGAGACCCATAGTTTCTGGTATGGGCTCCCTGACGGAACAAGCAAGCAAATATGTGGACTCTAGACTTAGATGTTTTGTGAATACTTTATCCTCACACACCAAGGATACTATGCATATCCTAAACAAACTACAAAACATAGAAATGACTGAACATTCATTGCTGGTAACATGCGATGTTGAATCGCTGTATACCAGCATAAGTCCTGAATGGGGTATAAAAGCGGTTGCCTATTTTTTAGACAAAGATCAAGATATAGAATTGAATACCAAAGATTTCATCATCAGGCTGTTAAAATTTGTCCTGAGACATAATTATTTTGTCTTTGACGATAAATTTTTCTTACAAATATGTGGCACTTCATGTGCACCCACATATGCCAACTTGTACCTGGGCTGGTGGGAAGAGACGATAGTGTTCAATGATAACATGAATCAATACACCGAACACATCTCCCACTGGTCCAGGTATATAGATGATATCTTTTTTATATGGGAAGGCACAGCTGAGAATTTACAAAAATTTACAGAATGCCTAAATGTCAACCCTTTTGGCTTATATCTGACATACAATACCAGTATGGAAAAAGTTGAATTTCTAGATTTGACCATTGTGAAACAGAATAACAAACTAGAAACAGAATCTTACAGAAAACCTACTGCGACTAACAACATATTACATGCCAGTAGCCACCATCACCCATCTACCATCCGCAGCCTCCCGTATGGTGAATATCTAAGACTAAGAAGGAACAGTTCTAGCATTGATGCTTTTAAAGAAGCAGCAGGTGAACTAAGAATAAGACTTCTGGAACGTGGCTATACCAAAAAGTCATTAGCAAGGGCCTATCAAAAAGCAATTTTAAAAGATAGATCAGACCTGCTTAGACCAAAAAATGCCACATCACCTGATACAAACATAACAAGATTCATATCTACTTATAACAGTCAAAGTGATGAAGTAACAGCGATTATAAAAAAACACTGGCACATTCTAAAAAGTGATGACAAATTGAATATGTTATTACCAACTAATCCGTCTTTTACCTTTAGACGTGCTAACAACTTAAATGACCATCTTACTAACAGTCACTTTAATAGAAATAGACACAAGAAACCCATTTACCAAGGTTCAGTACCTTGTGGGCATTGCAACATCTGCCAATATATGGTGAAAAAAGATACCATACTAGACAGATTTGGTAAAATTTGGCAAATTAAAAGCCACATCAATTGTCAAAGCGAGAATGTCATTTATTGCCTATCATGTTCATGTGACATAATTTACACAGGCATGACTACCCGCAAGCTGAACACTAGAATGACAGAACACCTTAGCAACATCCGCAACGCACAGAAAGACTTAGAAAAGGGCAAACAAATAACTAGTGTGGCTAAACATTTCTTACAATCCCACTCAGGAAAAACTGCCTCTTTCAAATGTTGGGGTTTGGAACAGATCAAACCTGGAATCAGAGGGGGTAACTGTGAGAAAATCTTACTACAAAAAGAAACAGGTTGGATTTTCAGACTAAACACAATTATACCCAATGGAATGAATGAGGCTAACAACTTTTGGGTGTTTCTTTAAAAATTGCCTATTTATAATTAATAATAAATTAAACAATATGACTTTTGTCATACTTCATCACATGACTGACTTTATGTAAGTGCAAACATGTATATGTATATATATGTATGTATATATCTTTCTAACATATTTAGAAATAAGTACTATGAAGTACTATAAGTACTATGAATCATATAATTCCAACATATGAAAAAGATGGTATCCATCAAGCTATTTTATTGTATTCTATGAATTACTTTATTCTTACAATTAAAGAATACTTATATAATGCGGTTAATGATATATACCTAAATTTGATCTAACTAGCGACCTCTCCTTCATCATAATTGATATTTATAGGTATAAACTTAATGTTTTCTGAAATATGAACTTAGATTATAAAGAGAGTGGGACTCATAAATAATAGGTAATCATTAATCTTAAATAACATATAAGTTCTTTTCAATAACAAATATTAGGTGCATAGTGGCCGCCCATAGCACTGCATATAACTTGAAACAATTCCTTTCCCTACCTCACTAATGTTCAGTATAACTAACATATAATTTATCATTGGTTTGAGTAGAAATAAGTGTATGGTATTAGAACATACTAACCTAATACTACATGATACTAATATGTGTTTTCACACTAAGACAGTATAATGGATGTAGTTTAGGGCAACGTATTGTTAGGAATGCTAAGCATTTATTTGCTAAATGATATTTCACATTAGAAGTATAGTCTGTATTTATTACCTATACCTAAGATACTTATGAAAAGCATAGATACTGAATCAATAGGAGACAGTTCAACATTGTAGAAATGAGTGGTATTTCTCTCTAATCCCAATAGAGCATCATCCACAGACTGAAATTGTTTACTTAGAATCTGATAATAACGAAATATAAGTTTCAACAATGTGTTATCATAATAAGAGTAATATATGAATCGTATTTTTACTTATTCCCCATGTATGTATCAGTAACATTGTGCTCGGACTATACTAACAGCAGTTCTAACTACGAGTAACATGGAGACATAATTACATGTATATAAATCCTAACATAAGTTTCTATGTGTATAGGAGTAATACTCAGTCATAACACTAAGGACTATTATGGTATACTATGATTCTAAGTAGACCGATGAGACATTCAAATGTTGCAACATATACAACGGGACATTACGTGATATGTACACATAAAGACGGGTGTCTGATTGGATGATACCTACCACGTGGGTGGGTGTGTTACAAGGGACCAATAGAATTCGACCATGTCCGTGGTGTTTATAACTGAATCGAAGAAACTATTCAGCAAGAAAATAAAAAGTATCAATGCTCCAGATTACATCTTATTTAAGAGATGTGACTTACATTTCACAGGGTAATATCGGATTTGCAGAGCCAAACTTTTAGAAATTATATGTTTAACAAACATACACAGATATGTGTGCTAAAACTATTGACGGATAATAGGGAAAGTGAAGGATCTGATCTAATAACACTCGATATTTAAGACTGCATTAGTAGTTACTTAAAAACATGTTTATAAGAATGATGTTATGCTAGTGCATGCCATAATCCCGTAAGTGACAGGGATTGGATCAGAAATAGGAGTGTTTTTACATAGATCACTGATTGGCTTAAAGATTAAGTTCAGTGCTATTTAAAGGGGTGGCACCCGGGCCTCGGTTTGTCCATAGCATTGAGAAAGGCTGATAGCACAGCCGAAACTAGTTTGCTGCTTATTAATGTGCATTTAGTTGCATGTTTGTGGTTTGTGTTTTTTAAACTTTCTAGTCTATTTGTCCCTGTCACCTGAAGCCGAGGGAGCTGCTATCGGCCAGGAAACAGGGGGACAATTGAGACTTAGTTTTTTAAATCTTGGTACACTGGGTATCTAGGCCGGTATTTTTTAATTTAACTATTAAAGGTTTGCCTTTTAACATTTAATTAACACTTGACAGGAATGAGTGCTAACTTTAAACACCAGCTTCAATGAGGTTCTCTTACCTCTTCCCTTCCTATATGTAATTACATTTGGTGGTTAGCACCGGAACATTTAACAGTTCCTTATATTCCTGCACACACTTAACTAGTGCCAGTACTCTTACTCCTCTCTTTATACCCCTGTATGATGTGTCAGCAACCAGTCAATCACACACTCAAACAAGTATACACTGTGAACAATTGAACATGCTCAATAGGAGGTGGTGCATCAGAAATAGTGATGTGGCGAACCTAAAATTGAATTCCATAGGCAGGCAAACTTTAAAACCTACAAGGACTCTTTCTGGCCACAATAGTGATGGAAAAGTTGTTTCAAGGGTACTAACACCTGGACTGTTGCATGCTGGAGGGGGATCCCTGGCAAAACTCCCATGGAAAATTACATAGTTGATGCAGAGTCTGCTTTTAAGTCATAATGGGTCTAAATCAACTAACATTCCCAAGGTGGCTGTCTCAAAACATCCCGGACAGAAGATAGATTGATAGTGATAGATAGGATAGATAGATATACATAGATTGATAGTTAGATAGAATCGATAGAAGAGAAATAGATAGATTTGTTAGATATATAATTACCCTAATAAATTCTAATAATCAAACATGCCTTCTTGGACCCAACTAGCTTGTGTTAATTAGTACTTTTCTTAGCACTTTAATCCCTGTTCCCCCCCCCTATCGGGGGAGTTCTATATGGCCTGCCAGATTACCCTGAAAAATTATAATAATAAGACATGTGGCCTGCTACCTATTTTAACGAGGTTGTGTTTTAAGTACTACCATTCTTAGCACTTTAATCTCTGTAACTCCCCCTATTTGGTGAGGTCTATACGGCCTGGATGATTACCCATACAAAATATAATAATAAGACATCTGCTCTTGGTCTGCGACCCATGGTAACTATGTTGTGTTAATTAGTAATGTCCTTCGCATTTTAATAGCTGTTACTCATACTCACCCTATCGGTGGAGGTCTATATGGCCTGCATGATTACCCTTACAAAATATAACAACCAAACATATGCTCTGGGACCCATGGTAAGTAGGTTGTGTTAAGTAGTACTGTTCTTTGCATTTTCATACCTGTTACAACACCAAATTGTGGCAGGTCTATCTGGCCTTCATGATTAGCTGCACCCAAACCCAAAAAAAAGCTGAGTGGTCTTAGACTAACACCCATGGCTAACTCGGTTGTTTCAATTAGTACTATTCTTAGCACTTTCATCCCTGTTACGGGCGGTCTACATGGCCATCATGATTAGCCGAACAAAATACTACAATCCAACCTTTGCTCAGTCTTCATAGGCCCTTCATTGTCTGTATTTTGATAGTACAGTTCTTATTATTTTTATAGCTGATACAGCACTGAATGGTGGCAGCTCTATATGGCCTGCATGATTAGCCGCACCCAATACAAAAATAAATCCAAGCGGTCTTGGATTAACACCCATGGCTAACTCTGTTGTTTCAAGTAGTACTATTCTTAGCACTTTCATCTCATCATCCCTGTTACTTCCAGGACTCTCGGTGGTGGTGGTCTACATGGCCATCATGATTAGCCTAACCAAATACTACAATCCAACCTTGGCTCAGTCTTTCTAAGGCCCTTCATTGGCTGTATTTTGGTAGTACTGTTCTTATTAGTTTAATAGCTGATACGACACCGAATGTTGTCAGCTCTATATGGCCTGCATGAATAGCCGCACCCAAAGCCAAAAAAAAAGCCAAGCGGTTTTGCACTAACACCCATGGCTAACTCTGTTGTTTCAAGTTCTACTATTCTTAGCTCTTTTATCTCATCATCCCTGTTACTTCCAGGACTCTCGGTGGTGGTGGTCTACATGGCCATCATGATTAGCCTAACCAAATACTACAATCCAACCTTGGCCCAGTCTTCCTAAGGCCCTTCATTGGCTGTATTTTGGTAGTACTGTTCTTATTAGTTTAATAGCTGATACGACACCGAATGTTGTCAGCTCTATATGGCCTGCATGAATAGCCGCACCCAAAGCCAAAAAAAAGCCAAGCGGTTTTGCACTAACACCCATGGCTAACTCTGTTGTTTCAAGTTCTACTATTCTTAGCTCTTTCATCTCATCCCTGTTACTTCCAGGACTCTCGGTGGTGGTGGTCTACATGGCCATCATGATTAGCCTAACCAAATACTACAATCCAACCTTGTCTCAGTCTTCCTAAGGCCCTTCATTGGCTGTATTTTGGTAGTACTGTTCTTATTAGTTTAATAGCTGATACGACACCGAATGTTGTCAGCTCTATATGGCCTGCATGAATAGCCGCACCCAAAGCCAAAAAAAAGCCAAGCGGTTTTGCACTAACACCCATGGCTAACTCTGTTGTTTCAAGTTCTACTATTCTTAGCTCTTTCATCTCATCCCTGTTACTTCCAGGACTCTCGGTGGTGGTGGTCTACATGGCCATCATGATTAGCCTAACCAAATACTACAATCCAACCTTGGCTCAGTCTTCCTAAGGCCCTTCATTGGCTGTATTTTGGTAGTACTGTCATCCTTTTGAATAATAGATTACAGGAAAGGCATTGATTTTAGAATCCCAGAGATCATTTATATGACCCGTGAAATAAAAAAAAAAATTCATTAGATTTTATTATTATTTATCCTCAGGCCTTTTTAATACGAGGGTCCCGGAGCCTCAAATGAAACAACAGCATGAAAGAGGAGATATGTCATCCTTTTGAATAATAGATTACAGGAAAGGCATTGATTTTAGAAACCCACAGATCATTATTTGCAACCGTGAAATTAGAAAAAAACATTGATTAGACACCCGTGACACTTATTTATGCTCAGGCCTTTTTATTACGAGGGTCCCGGAGCCTCAACCGAAACAACAGCATGAAAGAGGAGATTTGTCATCCTTTTGAATAAAAGATTACAGTAAAGGCATTGATTTTAGAAACCCACAGATCATTATTTGCAACCGTGAAATAGAAAAAAACATTGATTACACACCCGTGATACTTATTTATCCTCAGGCCTTTTTAATACGAGGGTCCCGGAGCCTCAACCGAAACAACAGCATGAAAGAGGAGATATGTCATCCTTTTGAATAAAAGATTACAGTAAAGGCATTGATTTTAGAAACCCACAGATCATTATTTGCAACCGTTAAATTAGAAAAAAACATTGATTAGACAGCCGTGACACTTATTTATGCTCAGGCCTTTTTAATACGAGGGTCCCGGAGCCTCAACCGAAACAACAGCATGAAAGAGGAGATATGTCATCCTTTTGAATAAAAGATTACAGTAAAGGCATTGCTTTTAGAAAACCACAGATCATTTATATGACCCGTGTAATAGAAAAAAACATTCATTAGACACCGGTTACACTTATTTATCCTCAGGCCTTGTTAATACGAGGGTCCCGGAGTCGCAACCGAAACAACAGCATGAAAGAGGACATATGTCATCCTTTTGAATTATAGATTACAGGAAAGGTATTGATTTTAGAAACACTGAGATAATTACTTGCAACCGGGAAATAAAAAAAAACATTGAACAGACACCCAGTACACTTTATTATCCATAGGCCTTTTCAGCAGAGGCTCCAGGACCCTCAACAAAAACAAGAGCAGGGAGCTGGGCATAGGAGTACAATGGATTGTGACAATAGTAATCTGAAGGTGAAGATTGCATAGTTGTGGCATTTTAATTTTGTTATCGTGGGAACTTAGTACTTGCAATGACCTTGCTCTGGTGAATCCATATCGCAAATGTGTTATTTAAGGCACTGTTTGTCTATTATTTTGAATATCAGCATTTGGTAAATGAAGCTCAACTTAAGACTGGTGAGAAACGACCATTCTTCTGGCTGTTTGCAAATGTTGTGGCTCTGGACAAACATGTGAATAAGGGGTCATCAGCCATATTCTGCACGCAACCCCTTTGATGATTGATGATAAACATGTGTCACCTGCAAGCAGAGCTCGTTACTTCTGTCTAAATCATCTTCCTGGTATGGACAGGCCACTGTTTCCCACAGCAAGTACGAATTTTGAAATACAAGATTGTCTTGAGTATGGTAGGAAACAAAAGTTTATTTAATTCTGTACTATCTATCACCACAAAAAATGAACTTCTTGAAGCAACGAAAATGCCAGCAATTTCATGTGCTTATGGATGACAAGGACGTCCTGTCCTGTGGTGTACAGAGATGGAGACGATTTTTGCCCTCCCTGTACACTATATAAAAAGAAATAGACTGCTCAGTCATAAATGCTGTAATATATATAAAGTGAAAGTTCAGAGGTGAAACCGACTCTATCCAAGAGTCCCACTAATGCGGATGTCACCTAAACACTGTAAAATATCCAAGTGAAATAGATCAAACAAGAGGACTCACCCGATTGTAACCCTCTCGGTGCGGTATTGATTCCTTGTATCGTTTTGCAGGTATTCAGAGCAAACATGTATCCACCGGGCATTAGTATGCATACAGGGCTTTAATCCAGGGCCTCACAGAATATCAGTATAATTCCGGTCTGGCTGCTAATACTAACACTGTTGCTGGGGGCTCTCCATACCCCTATATAAGCAAAGTCACAAATAGAAACAGATATCGCAACAGTGTAGTAATAATATGGAAGAGAGATGTGCAGGTAAAAACGTAATTTAATACATGTTACAGAGCGTACATTTACGTTTTTGCGATATCTGTTTCTCCCTGTACACTACCCAGATGTCTCAAACATCACCAGAAACACAATACAGCCACTCTTGTGAAGTTCCTGGAGTGTTCCGGTAGCCATCTCTTTGCGCTCCTAAAGGAATACTTTATCAGTGTTTTTGTATACATCCGACAACAGCTTCGGAGACTGTGGTGACAACATGTTATTTACTGTTGTTCCAGCTGTGGCAATATCAATTGGCATGAAAAAGTTAAGATTTGTGGGTTGGGGAGCCTATAGCTGTTGCGGTAGGACGTGTGTTTGAGGAGCTCCAGGTCTTACAAGTTACTTTGGAGTTAGTTTTCAACCTTAATTTAATTTTCTTTTTGGGATTCATAGTCACACTTTCTGGGGCTATCCAAGAGGAGCCTGGTAAAAGCAGTAGTAGTCACCCCTTATATCAACGGGTACAGAGACCTGTTTTTTGCCTTTCCAATATTGCGCCGGTCCACAAACTAATCCTGAATGAAAAAAAAACCTTAAAATTTGGACTAGTGACGCACATTTTATGCACGCTGTGGCAATTGCAATTTGCAATAAAAATAATCTGCTAACAACAACCACTACCTACGACCACACCTGACTCCTGAAGTCATGCTTCAGTTATTAAGTCAAGTTAAATAAAAAAAAAAAATTTATGCTCAGCAGAGGCTCCAGGACCCTCGACAAAACCAGCAGCAGGAAAGAGGACATATGGCATCCTTTTGAAAAAATTATTATAGGAAAGGCATTGATTTCAGAAACACAGAGATCATTAGTTGCAAACGGTAAATAGAAAAAAACATTGATTAGACACCCAGTACACTTATTTTTCATTAGGCCTTTTTAATAAGATTAAGAGGCTCCCGGAGCCTCAACAGAAACAACAGCATTAAAAAGTACATATGGCATCCTTGTGAATAATAGAATACAGGAAAGGCATTGATTTTAGAAACCCGTGGATAATTTTTTGCAACCATGAAATCTAAAAATACATAGATTAGACACCCAGTACACTTCTTTATCCTTAGGCCTTTTAAGCATAGGATCCAGGACCTTCAACAGAACCAGCAGCAGGAAAGAGGACATATGGCATACTTTAGTAAATTAGATTACAGGAAAGGCATTGATTTTAGAAACACAGAGATCATTTATATGACCAGTGAAATAGAAAAAAAAATGATTGGACACCCAGTACACTTCTTTATCCTTAGTCCTTTTTAATACGAGGGTCCCGGAGCCTCAACAGAAACAACAGCATGAAAGAGGACATATGTCATCCTTTTGAATAATAGATTACAGGAAAGGCATTGATTTTAGAATCCCACAGATCATTTATATGACCCGTGAAATAGAAAAAAACATTGATTAGACACCCAGTACACTTATTTATCCATAGGCCTTTTTAGCAGAGGCTCCAGGACCCTCAACAAAAACAAGAGCAGGGAGGTGGGCATAGGAGTACAATGGAGTGTGACAATAATAATGTGAAGGGGAAGATTGCGGAGTTGTGTCATTTTAATTTTGTTATTGTGGGAAATACTTGCAATGACCTTGCTCTGGTGAATCCATATTGCAAATGTGTTTTTTAAGGCACTGTTTGTCTATTTTTTGAATATCAGCATTTGGTTAAGCTCAACTTAAGGCTGGTGAGAACCGACCTCTCTTCTGGCTGTTTGCAAATGTTGTTGCTCTGGACAAACATGTGAATAAGGGGCCATCAGCCATATTCTGCACGCAACCCCTTTGATGATTGACGATAAACATGTGTCACCTGCAATCAGAGCCCATTACTTCTGTCTAAATCATCTTCCTGCTATGGACAGCCCACTGTTTCCCACAGCAAGTCCGAAGCTTGAACTACAAGATTGTCTTGAGTATGGTAGGAAACCAAAGTTTATTTAATTCTGTACTATCACCACAAAAACTGAACTTCTTGAAGCAACGAAAATGCCAGCAATTTCATGGGCTTATGGATGACAAGGACGTCCTGTCCTGTGGTGCACAGAGATGGAGAGGATTTTTGCCCTCCCTGTACACTACCCAGATGTCTACAACATCACCAGAAACACAAGACAGCCACTTTTGTGAAGTTACTGGAGTGTTCCGGTAGCCATCTCTTTGCGCCCCAAAAGGAATTCTTTATTGTTGTTTTTGTATACATCCGACAATAGCTTCGGAGACTGTGGTGACGCACATGTTAGTTACTGTTGTTCCAGCTGTGGCAATATCAATTGGCATTAAAAAGGTAAGATTTGGGTGGGCGGAGCCTATACCTGTTGCGGTAGGACGTGTGTTTGAGGAGCTCCAGGTCTTACAATTTACTTAGGAGTAATTTTTCAACCTTAATTTAATTTTCTTTTTGGGATTCATACTCACACTTTCTGGGGCTATCCAAGAGGAGCCTGGTAAAAGCACTAGTAGTCACCCCTTATATCAACGGGTACGGAGACCTGTTTTTTGCGTTTCCAATATTGCGCCGTACCCCAAACTAATCCTGAATGAAAAAAAAATAATTAAAATTTGGACTAGTGACCCACATTTTATGCACGCTGTGGCAATTGCAATTTGCAATAAAAATAATCTGCTAACAACAACCACTACCTACGACCACACCTGACTCCTGAAGTCATGCTTCAGTTATTAAGTCAAGTTAAATTAATTTTTTTTTCTTTATTATGTGCAGCAGAGGCTCCAGGACCGTCGACAAAACCAGCAGCAGGAAAGAGGACATATGGCATCCTTTTGAAAAAATGATTATAGGAAAGGCATTGATTTCAGAAACACAGAGATCATTAGTTGCAACCGGTAAATCGAAAAAAACATTGATTAGACACCCAGTACACTTATTTTTCATTAGACCTTTTTAATAAGAGGCTCCCGGAGCCTCAACCGAAACAACAGCATCAAAAAGTACATATGGCATCCTTGTGAATAATAGATTACTGGAAAGGCATTGATTTTAGAAACCCGTGGATAATTTTTTGCAAACGTGAAATCTAAAAAAACATAGATTATAAACCCAGTACACTTCTTTATCCTTAGGCCTTTTTAGAAGAGTGTCCCAGAGCCTCAACAGAAAGAACAGCATGAAAGAGGACATATGGCATCCTTTTGAAAAATAGATTCCAGGAAAGGCATTGATTTTAGAAAGACAGAAAAAAATTGTTACAAACGGGAAATCTAAAAAAACATTGAATAGACACCCAGTACACTTCTTTATCCTTCGGCCTTTTTAGCAGAGGCTCCAGGACACTCAACAAAACCAGCACTAGGAAAGAGGACATATGGCATCCTTTGTGAAAAAAAGATTATAGGAAAGGCATTGATTTTAGAAACCCGGGGATAATTTGTTGCAACCGTGAATTTGAATAAAAAAAATGATTGGATGGACACCCAGTACAATTCTTTCTCCCTAGGTGTTAAGATATGTTAAGTTGTTTTAGAGAACACTACTTCTACAGCTTACTGCTTATGCAGGACCACTCAGTCTCACACCTTACCTCGGATTCCCACAGATTGAACTTAAGGGAACCCTGATATGCTCATTGATCTGAGGGTCACTACAGCAGGGTAGCTGAGTGAAAACGGAACCTTCATGCAACAATAACTGCTAGCAGCAGAAAAGAGAGTAAATGTTAAAGGAATGTAACTTCAACAGTAGTGAAAGAGTTAATCACTGCAGGTGCCTTGATTCACACACACAAGCAGTGTAAAATAGTTTATGCAGCAGGCTTTAGCAAACACACCAAAATTCACACAGTACTTTGTTATCTACATAAATCAAGCTGTGGGAATTATGTAAACCATACTTTGATAATGAATATTGGTTATTTCCAAACTTGTTCAATCAGAGTATAAGATGCTGTGTTTATCTCATGAAACAGGTAAAGTTGAAGTTAATGCAAACAGTTTTTTTCAAGCAGAAAGAAGGTTAATTGTTATAAGGATTGAAGTATGCTTAGGCAGTCCGTTAATGAGAGATGGTAGCAATATGAATCTTTGTCACAGTTATTTGTATGCAAGTTGGTAATTAGAAGTAATAGTTTAGTGCATATTTGATATCTGAAGCGAATATGATTCTCCAGCAAGTGAGAGTTACACAGTTAATATAGCAAGCATAAGTGTAATGAAGTTGCAGCAATACACACAGTTCATACAATGAAATATATACAGACCAGTATTACAGGAGATGGCAATTGAGCAGAGTAATACTGTTACCAGACAGCAACAAGTCCCAGCGGTATCACAGTGAGCTTGACAGAGAACCGCGGCGGGAGAATATCGGGCGTGACGTCACACGCTGCAGGGAGTAACATCAATGCAGGAGAGAGACTGAGAAATCTCTGACTGAATAAACGGTGAAAATCTTCAGGCACAAAAGAGCATCTGCAGGTTGATTCAAGTAGGCAGAAACTCAGGGTGAGTTTAGAGAGCAATAAGTTGAAATACAAAGTTGTATAAACGGCTAGGTCTCTTCAGAAGCAGCTTGTCACTGAGCAACAAATTACCAAGCAATGAGTTCTGTTGGGAGGAGCCTTAAATAGGGCTACTGAGTTCACTTTCTTAAAGGTACAGCATGAAAAGAGATAAATCCCTGACAGGACACCCCCTCCAAGGAGCCGCTCCGCGGATCAAGGACCAGGACTATCAGGATTTCTACGATGAAACAAGGAGACAAGACGTGGTGCAGAGACATTAGTGGAAGGTTCCCAAGAGTCCTCCTCCGGACCAAACCCTTTCCAACTGACAAGATATTGAAGTTGATTATGATGGTAACGAGAGTCTAGGATAGACTCAATCTCATACTCCATGCCATCAATAACTGAAGGATCCACCGTGTCATTCTGAGTCGTGTCTCTGATTGTACTGTACGGTTTCAAAAGAGAAACGTGGAATGTGGGATGTATCTTTAGAGAATCTGGTAGCTTAAGTGTTACAGCATTAACATTGATGACCTTTTGTATTGGATAAGGCCCTAAATATAGAGAAGCGAATTTTTTAGATGGAACTTGTAACCGTAGATGTTTAGTGCTTAACCAGACTTTGTCGCCAATCTTGTAATCTGGGGGCTTGGATCTACATAGATCATAATGGTGTTTCTGAACAGCCTGAGCTGCTAGTAAGACTTGTTTCAATGTTGTGAAATTGGTGGTAATGGTGTTAACAAGATCATTAACTATAGGCATGTTGAAATTGTTGATCCGATTTGGGTAATATGAGGGAAGAAATCCGTAGTTGATATAAAATGGTGTCATTTTAGTTGATGAATTTACGGCATTATTATGGGCACATTCGGCAGTAGCAAGTAGGGAATGCCAGTTATCTTGTTGTTGAGTGCAGTAGCAATGAAGGTACTACTCTAATGTTTGATTTGTCCTTTCTGTTTGACCATTCGTTTGTGGATGATAAGCGGTACTCAAACGTTTGGTAATGTTGAGAGAGGAGCACAGTTGATTCCAAAACCTTGAAGTGAATTGCGTACCTCTATCTGTGGTAATTGTCTCAGGTAGACCATGTAATTTCACAATGTGATTCAGAAAAAGTGAAGCAGTTTCTGAAGATGTAGGCAATCCTCTATGTGGTAGGAAATGTGCCATTTTAGAAAATAAGTCCACAACTACTAATATGGTGTTATAATTAGCTGATGAAGGTAGATCAACGATGAAATCCATAGCAATCGCTGCCCAAGGTCTGTCTGGTACTGGTAAAGAGAGAAGGTAACCATAGGGACTCTTATGGTGATGTTTCTTAGTTGTACATACCATACAGGATTCAATGTACTGTTTAATAGTATCATGCATCTTAGGCCACCAGTAATTCCTTTTAATCAAATGAGCAGTTCTATGAACTCCAGGATGACCAGCCAACAAGGAGTCGTGGGCAGAGGTAAGTACCTCATTCCTGAGAGAAGGAGGTATATATAACAGAGTGCCATGGTAGTATAAGTTGTCCGAATGTTTTAGTACATCCAAATGATCCAAAGATGAATCATTCTTTAAATGTTCTTGTAAAATGGTTTTAAAATCAGTTGTTAGACATATAATTCTATCCGAAGGTATGATAGATGAAGGAGAAACCACATCAGTAGGACGAGGGTCTTTTCTAGAAAGAGCATCGGCTTTCATATTTTTGGATCCTGCTCTATAAGTTATAACGTAATCAAAACGAGAAAAGAACAAACTCCATTGAACCTGGCGAGCAGTAAGGGTCTTGTTTGATTTTAAATATTCTAAATTACGGTGATCAGTATAGATGGTGATTGGATATGTTGCACCCTCTAGGAGGTGTCGCCAAAACTCCAAAGCTGATTTGATTGCAAGAAGTTCCTTATCACCAATTCCATAATTAATCTCTGCTGAACTCATGGTTCTAGAATAATAGGAGACAGGATGCAAAGGTTCTTTTTCAGAACGTCTTTGAGATAAAACAGCCCCCACAGCAAACTCAGAAGCATCAACTTCCAGCGTAAATTGACATGTGGGATCTGGAAATTGTAAAATAGGGGCTGAGACAAATTTAGTTTTTAGAATATTAAAGGAATGATCAGCATCTTGATTCCAAACAAACTTGACTTGCTTACGTGTTAGCGTAGTGAGAGGTCTGACAATAAGAGAGAAATCTTTAATGAACTTTCTATAAAAGTTCGCAAAGCCAAGGAATCTTTGAACATCTTTTTTATTACGTGGAATAGGCCAGTTAGTAATAGCTTCCACTTTGCTTGACTCCATTGAAATTCCAGCTGGTGAGATGCAGTAACCAAGGAATGATATGGTGTTTGTATTAAAAATACACTTTTCAAGCTTTGCATAGAGATGGTGTGCCCTTAAACGTGTTAATACTTGTTTGACATGTACAATGTGAGCCTGTATAGAATTTGAATAAACCAAGATGTCATCCAAGTATACGACAATACAGACATCTAACAAATCATGAAAGACATCATTTATAAAACATTGAAATGTCGCAGGGGCATTGCACAACCCGAAGGGCATTACAGTGTATTCATACAAACTGTATCTAGTACGGAATGCAGTTAACCATTCATCCCCTGCCCTCATCCTGATCAAATTGTAAGCACCTCTGAGGTCAAGTTTAGTAAAAACTTTGGCACCTTGTAAACGTTCAATAAGTTCAGGTATGAGGGGCAGGGGGTATCTGTTCTTTTTTGTGCATTTGTTCAACTGCCTATAATCGATGATAGGCCTAAGACTGCCATCCTTGTTTTTTACAAAGAACATTGCTGCAGCTGCAGAGGAGGTGGAAGGTCTAATAAAGCCTTTTTTCAAGTTATCATCTAAATATTCTTTTAAATGATTTAACTCTGGCTGTGACAACGGATATATATGACCATATGGTATGGAGCTTCCAGGTATAAGATCAATAGGACAGTCATAGTCTCTGTGTGGAGGTAAGGACTCAGCCTCTTTTTTATCAAAAACATCAGCAAATTCACTATAGCATTCTGGTAACTTATGTTCAGTGATTTGACAAAGTGTGTGTACCCCAAAACAGGATTGTTTACAGTGATTTGAATAAAAAACTACTGATGCTGTAGACCACGATATAGTGGGATTATGCTTTATTAACCAATTCAATCCAAGGATTAGTGGATAAACAGAAGATGGAAGAACATCAAAGGAAATAAGCTCTGTGTGTCCTGAAGGGGTAACCACTTTGAGTGGGATAGTGTGGTGAGTTATGGGACCAGAGCTAAAGAATGAACCGTCAACCAGACGAATAGCTAGTGCAACATTCTTTTTTATTAGTGGTATGTGATTATTAACAACAAAAGTGTTATCAGCAAAATTCCCAGAAGCCCCAGAGTCAATTATGGCCTGAACGTTTGTCTTCTGATGGGACCACTGTAAGGAGACATAAATAGATAGATGAGATTTTATGCTGTCAACCAAATTAACTGTATGGTCATTGGATGAAGTCTTACCCTTCTTTTGTCGAATCAGAGAGGGACAGTCCCTAACTGCATGGTTCTTTTCAGCACAGTATAGACATAAGTTTAGAAGCTTACGCCTTGCTTTCTCTTCAGGTCTCAAGGGTCCCCTAATAACTGCAACATCCATGGGTTCTTCTATGGGTCTAGTGATTACTGTGGTAGGAGTTGAGTGATAATAATTGGGGGTTCTTCTGCTGGTATTCTCCGAATAAGATCTTTCTGACTTCCTTTCCCTAAGTCGACAATCTATGCCAATAGAGAGAGTCATCAAGGCATCCAAGTCCTCTGGAATCACACCCCTTGCCAACTCATCCTTAACTGCATCATTGAGCCCCAGACGGAACTGATTGCGTAGAGCAGGAATATTCCAAAGGGTGTCAGGAGCCCATCTTTTGAATTCAGTAATGTAATCTTCTACCATTCTTTTGCCCTGCCTTAAAGATCTAATGGCAGTTTCAGCAGTATTTTTTCTATTGTGATCTTCATATAAGAGAGACATAGCAGAAAAAAAATCTTCTAGGGAATTTAGGATAGGATCATTTTTTTCATAAAAAGCATTGGCCCAAGACCTGGCCTCACCTCTGAGAAATGAAATTACAGTTAGAACTCTAATCCTGTCAGTTGGGTATGACTTAGGTTTCAAAGTAAAAAGCAGAGTGCAGGAATTCCTGAAATCCCTGAACATAGATCTGTCCCCAGAGAACTTTTCAGGTGGACTAACAATGGGTTCTGGGGTTGACTCAACATTAGGAGTTTTGTTAGCAAGGTGATCATTAATAATTTTTTTTATATTCTGATTCTCTAATTGAATATCCCTTAAGCCTTGAATCATGTGATCCATACTCTGAGCTAAAGAACCAACTCTCCTGGACAGTTCACTTACATCCATGATTTTAGCTGTTAGTAGTATTCCTTTTTTAAGGCTTGGTAATATATTAAGATATGTTAAGTTGTTTTAGAGAACACTACTTCTACAGCTTACTGCTTATGCAGGACCACTCAGTCTCACAACTTACCTTGGATTCCCACAGATTGAACTCAAGGGAACCCTGATATGCTCATTGATCTGAGGGTCACTACAGCAGGGTAGCTGAGTGAAAACGGAACCTTCACGCAACAATAACTGCTAGCAGCAGAAAAGAGAGTAAATGTTAAAGGAATGTAACTTCAACAGTAGTGAAAGAGTTAATCACTGCAGGTGCCTTGATTCACACACACAAGCAGTGTAAAATAGTTTATGCAGCAGGCTTTAGCAAACACACCAAAATTCACACAGTACTTTGTTATCTACATAAATCAAGCTGTGGGCATTATGTAAACCATACTTTGATAATGAATATTGGTTATTTCCAAACTTGTTCAATCAGAGTATAAGATGCTGTGTTTATCTCATGAAACAGGTAAAGTTGAAGTTAATGCAAACAGTTTTTTTCAAGCAGAAAGAAGGTTAATTGTTATAAGGATTGAAGTATGCTTAGGCAGTCCGTTAATGAGAGATGGTAGCAATATGAATCTTTGTCACAGTTATTTGTATGCAAGTTGGTAATTAGAAGTAATAGTTTAGTGCATATTTGATATCTGAAGCGAATATGATTCTCCAGCAAGTGAGAGTTACACAGTTAATATAGCAAGCATAAGTGTAATGAAGTTGCAGCAATACACACAGTTCATACAATGAAATATATACAGACCAGTATTACAGGAGATGGCAATTGAGCAGAGTAATACTGTTACCAGACAGCAACAAGTCCCAGCGGTATCACAGTGAGCTTGACAGAGAACCGCGGCGGGAGAATGTCGGGCGTGACGTCACACGCTGCAGGGAGTAACATCAATGCAGGAGAGAGACTGAGAAATCTCTGACTGAATAAACGGTGAAAATCTTCAGGCACAAAAGAGCAACTGCAGGTTGATTCAAGTAGGCAGAAACTCAGGGTGAGTTTAGAGAGCAATAAGTTGAAATACAAAGTTGTATAAACGGCTAGGTCTCTTCAGAAGCAGCTTGTCACTGAGCAACAAATTACCAAGCAATGAGTTCTGTTGGGAGGAGCCTTAAATAGGGCTAGTGAGTTCACTTTCTTAAAGGTACAGCATGAAAAGAGATAAATCCCTGACACTAGGCCTTTTTATAAGAGGGTCCAGGACCCTCAAACAAAACACCAGCAGGAAAGGGGACATATGGCATACTTTTGAACAATAGAGTAAGAGTACAGGAAAGGCATTGATTTTAGAAACCCATAGATAATTTTTTGCAAATGTAAATTTGAATAAAAAAAATGATTCGATGGACACCCAGTACACCTCTTTCTCCTTAGGCCTTTTTATAAGAGGGTCCTGGACCCTCAAAAAAAACACCAGCAGGAAAGTGGACATATGGCACACTTTTGAAAATTAGATTACAGGAAAGGCATTGATTTTAGAAACACAGAGATCAGTTATATGACCCAGGAAATAGAAAAAAAACATTGATTGGACACCCAGTACACTTCTTTATCCTTAGTCCTTTTTATAAGAGTGTCCCGGAGCCTCAACAGAAAGAACAGCATGAAATAGGACATATGGCATCCTTTTGAAAAATAGATTACAGGAAAGGCATTGATTTTTGAAAGACAGAAAAAATATGTTACAACCGGGAAATCTAAAAAAACATTGAATAGACACCCATTACACTTCTTTATCCTTAGGCCTTTTTAGCAGAGGCTCCAGGACACTCAACAAAACCAGCAGTAGGAAAGAGGACATATGGCATCCTTTGTGAAAAAAAGATTATAGGAAAGGCATTGATTTTAGAAACCCGGGGATAATTTTTTGCAACCATGAATTTTAATTAAAAAAATTATTGGATGGACACCCAGTACAATTCTTTATCCATAAGGCCTTTTTATAAGAGGGTCCAGGACCCTCAAACAAAAAAACAGCAGGAAAGAGGACATATGGCATACTTTTGAACAATAGAGTACAGGAAAGGCATTGATTTTAGAAACCCATAGAAATGTTTTTTAAAATGGAAATTTGAATCAAAAAAATGATTCGATGGACAGCCAGTACACCTCATTCTCCTTAGGCATTTTTATAAGAGGGTCCTGGACCCTCAAAAAAAAACACCAGCAGGAAAGAGGACATATGGCATACTTTTGAACAATAGAGTACAGGAAAGGCATTTATTTTAGAAACCCATAGATAATTTTTTGCAAATGGAAATTTGAATCAAAAAAATGATTCGATGGACACCCAGTACACCTCTTTCTCCTTAGGCCTCTTTATAAGAGGGTCCTGGACCCTCAAAAAAAACACCAGCAGGAAAGAGGACATATGGCATCCTTTTGAACAATAGAGTATAGGTACGGCATTGATTTTACAAACCCAGAGATCATTTTGGTCAATTGTTAAATAGAAAAATAAAAATGAGTGGCCAACCAGTACACCTCTTTCTCCTTAGGCCTTTTTATAAGAGGGTCCTGGACACTCAAAAAAAACACCAGCAGGAAAGAGGACGTATGGCATCCTTTTGAACAATAGAGTAAAGGTACGGCATTGATTTTACAAAACCAGAGATAATTTTGGTCAAATGAGAAATAGAAAATAAAAATGAGTGGACACCCAGTACACCTCTTTCACCTTAGGCCTTTTTATAAGAGTGTCCAGGACCCTCAAACAAAATACCAGCAGGAAAGAGAACATATGGCATACTTTGGAACAATAGAGTACTGGTACGGCATTGATTTGTGAAACCCACAGATAATTGTTTGTAAAAGTGAAATAGCCCCAAAAACCATGCTTGGACTCCCACTCCAGGTCGTTCTCCTTCAGCTTTTTTATAAGAGGGTCCAGCACCCTCAACAGAAACAACTGCAGGAAACACCACCACATATGCCATCCTTTTGCACAAGCGAGTACAGGTATGGCATCCATTTTAGAAACCCAAAGATAATTGAGAGGAACCAGGAACATTTTTATAAAAACTGGATGGGGCACCCATTACTACAGGTCGTTCTCCTTCAGCCTTTTTATATCATGGTCCACGACCCGCAACAGGCACAACAGCATGAAACACAACATATGCCACCCTTTTGCACAATAGAGTACAGGTATGGCATAGATGGAACACAGAGATAGTTTAGAGCAACCAAGAGACGGATAAAGATGCTTGGTCGGTCCTACTCTTTCAAATTTGTTGCATTTTTCGTTCAATTGAATGGTCCACCGGTTATGAGTGGTGTGTAAAGTTGTACAATTCGTAACAGTTTAATCACTAGTGTTATGTGCCTTATTTTTTTATTTGAGTTTTGTACCCACAGAGATGCAGCAGAGGCCAGAAAAATTAGGAATGTACAAATGACTGAAAAATTGGGGTATTGTTGTAGCAACTGCTGTAGCAGCGGCCAGAAAAATCGATGTTTGTAAAACATTTATAAAGTGCCCTAAAAGCTTGTGGCTTGAACACTAGTTGTTGGCGGATAAGTCAAGCAAGTCCTCCGTCTTTATAACCAAAAAAAAAGGCCAGCCTGTGTATCAGTTGTAGCCCAAGCCAGCTCATATCATCATCAGTAGTTTTTTATTCAAATGTATCGCCCAATGTCAGTCCCTTCGGGATCCAGCCCTCATTCATTTTTATAAAAGTTAGATAGTCAAGGCTTTTTTGACCTAGGCGACTTCTCTTCTCAGTGACAAAACCTCCTGCTGCACTAAAAGTCCTTTGGGACAGGACACTTGAAGCGGGGCAGGCCAGAAGTTCCATTGCAAATCGGGATAGCTCAGGCCACAAGTCCAGCCTGCACACCCAGTAGTCAAGGGGTCCATCGCTCCTGAGAGTGTCCAGATCCGCAGTTAAAGCTAGGTAGTATGCTACCTGTCGGTTGAGTCTTTCTCTAAGGCTGGATCCCGAAAGGCTCTGATGGTGCATGGGATTTAAAAAGGTACGCATGTCCTCCATCAACAAGACGTCAGGAAAGCGCCCGGTCCTTGCCGACGTGGTCGTGGGAGGAGGAGGATTAATTTCATCTCTTCCCCTGTTACATTCCCGTGGTGCTGTGACATCACCCTTATACGCTGTGTAAAGCATAGTTTTTAATTTATTATGAAAATGCTCCATCCTTTCCGACTTGCGGGAATTTGGTAACATTTCAGGCACTTTATGCTTATACCGGGGGTCGAGGAGCGTGGACACCCAGTACAGGTCGTTCTCCTTCAGCTTTTTTATACGAGGGTCCCTCAACAGGCACAACAGCATGAAAGAACCCATTTGAACAAGGTTGGATGCTGAGCTAATCATGTCGCATTCCTCCTCCTCACTGATCTCACTGATGGTATCTTCTTCCCCCCAGCCACGTACAACACCACGGGTACCAGAGAGGTGACAACAACGAGCACCCTGGGATGACTGTTGTGCTCGGTCTTCCTCCTCCTCATCCTCCCCAAAGCCACATTCCTCCTCTGACTCCTCTTCCTCACAATCCTCTTCCTGCGTTGCCGCAGGTCCAGCAAGCAATGCTGATTCGGCTGTTTGCGGGGGTGATGGACACCACAACTCTCCCGCTTCCTCTTCACGCTCCTCTTCACGCTCTACTGCCTGATCCAGCACTCTTCGCAGGGCACGCTCCAGGAAGAAAACAAATGGTATGATGTCGCTGATGGTGCCTTTGGTGCGACTGACAAGGTTTGTCACCTCTTCAAAAGGACGCATGAGCCTACAGGCATTGCGCATGAGCGTCCAGTAATTTGGCAAAAATATCCCCAGCTCCCCAGAGGCTGTCCTAGCACCCCGGTCATACAAATACTCATTAACAGCTATTTCTTGTTGGAGCAGGCGGTCAAACATTAGGAGTGTTGAATTCCACTGTGTCGGGCTGTCGCAAATCAAGCTCCTCACTGGCAGGTTGTTTCGATGCTGGATATCAGACAAGTGCGCCATGGCCGTGTAGGAATGCCTGAAATGGCCACACACCTTCATGGCCTGCTTCAGGACGTCCTGTAAGCCTGGGTACTTATGGACGAATCGTTGTACAATTAGATTACACACATGTGCCGTGCATCAACTTGCCCAATTTCAATGCCGCCACCAAATTACTTCCATTATCAGAAACAACCTTGCCAATCTCCAGTTGGTGCGGAGTCAGCCACTGATCCACCTGTGCGTTCAGGGCGGTCAGGAGTGCTGGTGCGGTGTGACTCTCCGCTTTCAGGCAAGTCAACCCCAAGACGGCGTGACACTGCCGTACCCGGGATGTAGCATAGTACCTGGGGAGCTGGGGGGGTGCCATAGATGTGGAGCAAGACGCAGAAGTTGAAGAGGACTCAGCCGAGGAAGAGGTTATGGAAGAGGATGGAGTAGAAGGAGTAGAGGAGGTAGCAGCAAGCCTGCCTGCAAGTCGTGGCGGTGTCACCAACACTTCTGCAGAGCCACGCATTCCATGCTTGTCAGAAGTCAGCAGGTTTACCCAATGCACAGTGTAGGTGATATACCTGCCCTGACCATGTTTTTCAGACCAGCTATCCGTGGTCATATGGACCCTTGCCCTAACGCTGTGTGCCAGACATGCCATAACTTCCTTTCTCACAACAGAGTACAGGTTTGGGATTGCCTTTTGTGAAAAGAAATTTCTGCCAGGTACCTTCCACTACGGTGTCCCAATAGATACACATTTTTTGAAAGCATCAGACTCCACCAGCTTGTATGGTAAAAGCTGGCGGGCTAAGAGTTCAGACAAGCCAGCTGTCAGACGCCGGGCAAGGGGGTGACTTTGAGAAATTGGCTTCTTACGCTCAAACATGTCCTTGACAGACACCTGACTGTGGGCAGATGACCAGGAACTGCTACATAAGAGAGACTGAGTGGAGGATGGTTGAGAGGGGGCAAGGAGGACAGCACTGGTTGACGTGGCTGAAGATGCTGGAGCAGCCAGGAGGAGGAGGGCGGCTTTCACTTTGTGTGCTGCTTCTACTCATGTGTTCTTCCCATCGGCCTTTGTGATGGGAGACCATGTGCCTTCGCAAAGCTGTTGTACCTAGGTGGCTGTTGGACTTCCCACGACTCAGTTTCTTTTGGCACAGGTTGCAAATGGCATCGCTGTTGTCAGAGGCAGACACACAAAAAAAATGCCACACTGCTGAGCTCTGCGATGACGGCATTCTGGTGGTGGCAACAGCATGCGTTGATGGGCGTCGGCGGGCTGTCTGGCTGACCCCTGGTGACGATGCATGCTGTCTGACTGTGCCACTAGCTCCTTGAGACGACCTTCCCGTGCTTCCAAATCGTCTCCTCCTCCTCCTCCTCCTCTCTGTCTCCCCATCTGAACTTTCCCCCTCTTCTTCTTCTCTTCTAGCAGGCACCCACGTGACATCCACCGACACATCATCATCAACCGCTTCACTTGTATCTGAAACATCAAGAAAGGAAGCAGCAGCGGGTACAACATCATCTTCATCATCATCATCACACCGTACCTCCATGTAGGTAATGCTGCCTGACTGAGACTGATCACTATTATCTACATCCTCTGTCAATGATGGTTGCGCATCACTCATTTCTTCCAAATGATGTGTCAATAACTCCTGTGACAGATCAAGTGAAGCGGCTGTGGTGCTAGTGTTGGTGGTGGCGACAGGCGGTGGAGTGGCACTGGTCACTTGAGACCTGCCCAAAGCACAGCTGGACTTAGATGGTGCGTCAAGGTTAGGAGGACTAGCAGCAGAAGCTGAAGAAGATTGGGTTTCCTGTGTTAGCCATTCAACTAGGTCCTCCTCAGAAGTTTTTGCAGCCCCCCTGGCACCCGGCGTCTGAACAATGTGCATATTTGTAGGGTCTAAAGGAATCACAGCACCACGACCACGACCACGGAACCTGCGGGGTGGCCTGCCTCTGCCTGTCATTTTTTTTTAAATGGATACTAACAATACTATTACACCAATTGAGTGGTGGCACTGTGAAAATGGGCACAGTATACGCTGTGAGACTGACAACAACAAAAAAGACAGATATTTTAAAAATCACAAATTTTGAAATATTACTAGTACTGTGGCAACAAATATGATTGTTTGGCACTATTTGGCAAATGGGCCTGTCTGGCACACACGCTGGGAGAAAGGAAACTGCAATTCAATGGCACTAGGAGACTGAAGAATCACAGTCAAAACAGTTATGATTAACAAAAATTCCAATCCTGTTACAATAAATATGAGTGGTGGCACTAATTGGCTAGTTGGGACTGGCACACAGGCAGGCAGGCAGGAGGAAAATGCAATTCAAGGGCTCTAGTAGACTGCAGATTGACAGTCAAAACAGTGTTGATTGACAAATTTTGCAATACTGTTAAAAGAAATATGATTGCTAGCACTAATTGGATAGTAGGGCCTGGCACACAGGCTGGCAGGCAGTAGAAAAGTGCAATTCAATGGCACAAGCAAAATGAGGATTAAGATCAACAATCAAGATTTTTTTAATTTTAATTAGTAACTATACTGTGACAACAATTAGGATTGGTGTAAATAGTTGGCAAGACGGCCTGGCACAAAAGGATGGCAGGCAGGAGGTAGATGCAATTCAAGGACACTAGGAGACTGATTAATGACAGTCAAAACAGTGATGATTGACAATTTTTGCAATACTGTTAAAAGAAATATGATTGCTGACAACAACTGGCTAGGTGGGCCTGGCTCACAGCAGGCTGCAAGGCAGGAGGAAAGTGCTATTCAATGGCACCAGCAAACTGAGGATTCAAATCACAGCAACTATTACCAAAAATATGAATTTTTAATTATTAGAATACTGTCACAACAAATATGATTGCTGTAAATATTTTTTAAGTAGGCCTGGCACACAGGCTTGGAAGGCTGTAGAAAAGTGCAATTCTAGGGCACAAGCAAACTGAGGATTAAGATCATCAACAATCAAGATTTTTTTAATTTTAATTAGTAACTATACTGTGACAAATAATTAGGATTGGTGTAAATAGTTGGCAAGACGGCCTGGTACAAAAGGATGGCAGGCAGGAGGTAGATGCAATTCAAGGACACTAGAAGACTGATTACTGACAGTCTAAACAGTGATGATTGACAATTTTTGCAATACTGTTAACAGAAATATGATTGCTGACAACAATTGGCTAGGTGGGCCTGGCTCACAGCAGGCTGCAAGGCAGGAGGAAAGTGCTATTCAATGGCACTAGCAAAATGAGGATTCAAATCACAGCAACTATTACCAAAAATATGAATTTTTAATTATTAGAATACTGTCACAACAAATATGATTGCTGTAAATATTTTTTAAGTAGGCCTGGCACACAGGCTTGGAAGGCTGTAGAAAAGTGCAATTCTAGGGCACAAGCAAACTGAGGATTAAGATCATCAACAATCAAGATTTTTTTAATTTTAATTAGTAACTATACTGTGACAAATAATTAGGATTGGTGTAAATAGTTGGCAAGACGGCCTGGCACAAAAGGATGGCAGGCAGGAGGTAGATGCAATTCAAGGACACTAGGAGACTGATTACTGACAGTCTAAACAGTGATGATTGACAATTTTTGCAATACTGTTAACAGAAATATGATTGCTGACAACAATTGGCTAGGTGGGCCTGGCTCACAGCAGGCTGCAAGGCAGGAGGAAAGTGCTATTCAATGGCACTAGCAAAATGAGGATTCAAATCACAGCAACTATTACCAAAAATATGAATTTTTAATTATTAGAATACTGTCACAACAAATATGATTGGTGTAAATATTTTTTAAGTAGGCCTGGCACACAGGCTTGGAAGGCTGTAGAAAAGTGCTATTCTATGGCACGAGCAAACTGAGGATTAAGATCATCAACAATAAAGATTTTTTTAATTGTAATTAGTAACTATACTGTGACAAAAAATTAGGATTGGTGTAAATAGTTGGCAAGACGGCCTGGCACAAAAGGATGGCAGGCAGGAGGTAGATGCAATTCAAGGACACTAGGAGACTGATTACTGACAGTCTAAACAGTGATGATTGACAATTTTTGCAATACTGTTAACAGAAATATGATTGATGACAACAATTGGCTAGGTGGGCCTGGCTCAAAGCAGGCTGCAAGGCAGGAGGAAAGTACTATTCAATGGCACCAGCAAACTGAGGATTCAAATCACAGCAACTATTACCAAAAATTTTAATTTTTAATTATTAGAATACTGTCACAACAAATATGATTGGTGTAAATATTTTTTAAGTAGGCCTGGCACACATGCTTGGAAGGCTGTAGAAAAGTGCTATTCTAGGGCACGAGCAAACTGAGGATTAAGATCATCAACAATAAAGATTTTTTTAATTGTAATTAGTAACTATACTGTGACAAAAAATTAGGATTGGTGAAAATAGTTGGAAAAACGGCCTGGCACAAAAGGATGGCAGGCAGGAGGTAGATGCAATTCAAGGACACTAGGAGACTGATTACTGACAGTCTAAACAGTGATGATTGACAATTTTTGCAATACTGTTAACAGAAATATGATTGCTGACAACAATTGGCTAGGTGGGCCTGGCTCAAAGCAGGCTGCAAGGCAGGAGGAAAGTGCTATTCAATGGCACCAGCAAACTGAGGATTCAAATCACAGCAACTATTACCAAAAATTTTAATTTTTAATTATTAGAATACTGTCACAACAAATATGATTGGTGTAAATATTTTTTAAGTAGGCCTGGCACACAGGCTTGGAAGGCTGTAGAAAAGTGCAATTCAAAGGCACAAGCAAACTGAGGATTAAGATCATCAACAATAAAGATTTTTTTAATTGTAATTAGTAACTATACTGTGACAAAAAAATTAGGATTGGTGTAAATAGTTGGCAAGACGGCCTGGTACAAAAGGATGGCAGGCAGGAGATAGATGCAATTCAAGGAAACTAGGAGACTGATTACTGACAGTCTAAACAGTGATGATTGACAATTTTTGCAATACTGTTAACAGAAATATGATTGCTGACAACAATTGGCTAGGTGGGCCTGGCTCACAGCAGGGGACAAGGCAGGAGGAAAGTGCTATTCAATGGCACCAGCAAACTGAGGATTCAAATCACAGCAACTATTACCAAAAATTTTAATTTTTAATTATTAGAATACTGTCACAACAAATATGATTGGTGTAAATATTTTTTAAGTAGGCCTGGCACACAGGCTTGGAAGGCTGTAGAAAAGTGCAATTCAAAGGCACAAGCAAACTGAGGATTAAGATCATCAACAATCAAGATTTTTTTAATTTTAATTAGTAACTATACTGTGACAAAAAATTAGGATTGGTGTAAATAGTTGGCAAGACGGCCTGGCACAAAAGGATGGCAGGCAGGAGGTAGATGCAATTCAAGGACACTAGGAGACTGATTACTGACAGTCTAAACAGTGATGATTGACAAATTTTGCAATACTGTTAACAGAAATTTGATTGCTGACAACAATTGGCTAGGTGGGCCTGGCTCACAGCAGGCTGCAAGGCAGGAGGAAAGTGCTATTCAATGGCACCAGCAAACTGAGGATTCAAATCACAGCAACTATTACCAAAAATTTTAATTTTTAATTATTAGAATACTGTCACAACAAATATGATTGGTGTAAATATTTTTTAAGTAGGCCTGGCACACAGGCTTGGAAGGCTGTAGAAAAGTGAAATTCAAAGGCACGAGCAAACTGAGGATTAAGATCAACACTAAAAATTTTTTTAATTTAAATTAATAACTATACTGTCTGACTGTGACAACAATTATGATTGGTGTAAATAGTTGGCTAGACGGCCTGGCACAAAGGGCTGGCAGTGGCAGGCAGGAGGTAAATGAAATTCAATGGCACTAGGAGACTGAATATTTGCAGTCCAAAAAATTATGATTTTTTTTTTTTATTACTGTTACAAGAATTGTGATTGGTGCCACTAATTGGCTACTTGGGCCAGGCAGACAGGCTGGCAGATATGAGTCGTGGATGGTAGGTAGGGCAGCAATTTAACACAGTATGCTGTGTAAGTGACAAAAACACAGGACTGATAGAAAATTAAGTTACATTACACTAGCAAAATATTTGAAAATTTTAGATTTTAATATTAAAATTATGTTAAGAAGTGCAATGCACATATGACTCTATGAGTGGTCGAACTGGCTGGCTGCTACGTAGGGCAGCAATTATAACAACAGTATGCTGTGTAAGTCAGATAGACAGTTAGATACAGGCCTGATAGAAAATACAATTAGATTACACTAGCATAATGATTTAAAGACTTTTTTTTTGGAAATTTTAAGAAAAAGGTTAAGCACATACATATGAGTCGTGGCTGATAGCCTTGGAAGGGCAGCTATTAAAAACAGTAGGCTCTGTATGTCGGATACACACACGCCTGATAGAAAATACTATTAGATTACACTAGAAAAATTATTGAAATTATTTTTTTGGGGGGGAAATTAAAAAAAGGTTAAACACATATGAGTCGTGGCTCATAGACTAGGGAGGGCAGCAAGTAAACACAGTAGGCTCTCTATGTCAGCAAAACACACAGGCCGGATAGAAAATTATATTAGATTACACTAGCAAACAAATTTAAACTTTTTTTTTTATATTAAAATTAAGGTGAAAGAAAAATAGATATGAGTGCTGGGTGGCTGCTTGGCACAGACCAATTAACCAAAAGACTGAAAAAAAGAGGTATATTAATGCTGAGTGAGCCTGACAGACACAGGCATGATAGTAAATGTAATTAGATTACACTAGCAAAATATATATTTTTTTTAAATTTAAAATAATGTTATAAACGGATATTAACACTGCTGGCTGCTGGCTGGCACAGAGCAATGAACCAGAGTATATGCTGTGTGACACTGGCCTAATAGAAAATGAAAAAAAATTACACTAGAAAAATAATTATATTTTTGGGTTAGTTAAATTTAAACTAATGTTGTTAGGGAGATATCAGTGGTGGCAGTAGTCACAGCATATGCTGTGAACCTTAAACACACAGCTGAAAGCCAGGCAAATGCTAATAAAAAAAAAAACGAAAAAAAAAAAAAGGCACGAAATATAGCCCTAAAAAGGGCTTTTTGGGGTGCTGTGCTTGCAGCAGAGATGAGTGGAGTCCTTCTGGACTGTAAATACACTAGCCTAGCTATGTTTTTCCTATTAATGTCAGGAGCAAAAACACAACACGTCCTCTCATTAAAAAAGCAAGGTCGTTATGAGTCTAAAATGGCGGATTCCGAGTAGCTGGGAGTGTCTGTGAGGGAGTGTCTGATGTTGATTGGCTCTAATGTGTCAGGCGGCTGTGACATAAAGGGTCAAAGTTTCCACAATGATGACACATAGGGGCGGATCGAACATCGCCATGTGTTCGCCCACAAACGCGAACGCGAACAAGCTATGTTCGCTGTGAACCGTTCGCGGGCGAACAGTTCGGGACATCACGAAAGTATGCATATAAAAAGATTGTGCACATTTTGATAATGGAAGTAAATTGGAAAGTCTCTTAAAATGAAATGCTCTTTTTAAATAATTACAGTTGAATTTTTACTTTAGTGTCCCTTTAAATGGATATGATACTCAAATATTGAAGCCTTTGAAAGTGATGCAGAAAAGCTGTAAAAACCTAACTAGAAAATATCACCTGAATTTCTCTATGTAAAAAAGGAAGATACTTTGCTTCAAAATTTTCTCAGTAGCCACGTCTCATTGTAAAGGCAATATAAGCAACCAATCAGAATGCTAGTCGCAGGACTTGCAAGGGAGCGTACATCTAGCATTTGCAGGCACATTCACAATATTTTCTTACTCAGAAAGGCAGGCCTGCGTATTGTGCTCACTAAGACAAATGACACAGCTGCCAAAAAGCTGGCAGCATCACTTATTTGTGACTCTGCACAACTTCAGTCACATGGTGTGAGAATACCTGAGCTTCAAGATTGAGGGACACAGGAGGTTGATTGGAGCCCATCGCCATTTTGTGGGTAATGCCCTGTTGGGAGGGATCATGGGTGGTTGGTGGATTGGATTGTGGGTGTTTTTGGGTGGTCTGTGGGTGTGTCAGGGCAGTTTGTGGGTGTTGGGGCTAAGTTAAATTCTGTAAATAGGGACATATAGAATCAGGGAATCAGGGACTGTCCCTCTCAAATAGGGACAGTTGGGAGGTAAGTGACCATTTAAGGAGGCGGAGATTCAGCATCTCACACTTTAATCTTTTAAAATAGGATAACTGTTTTGAATAGAGCTGCAGGTACTAAACAAAATTACAGTGTACCTTCATTATTTATTGTGCTGCCTTTTCCTAATGTAAATCAGAAAACAGTTTTTTCAATTTTAAATTTCATATGCCTGATACCGCTACATCTACACAGTGATTCTTTGAACACTGCAGTAGCTTATTTATGTCTCTCCCTATTTGGCTTCAGCAGAGGATATATGATAAGAGGTGTTTAAATTCAACATTTAGGGTATGATCATAAACAAAATGGGGGTTTATAAATGTTGTCATGGGCTGAAGTGCCTGTATGTTGACTGATCCCTTTGCTAATAGGTGACATGCTATTTACCTGTAGTCCTCCAAAACCATAGAGATATGTATAATATTAATATATCTGACATTTTTCTGTCATGTCACCTTTCTTCTATATCCTGTAGGCTATATATAGCACTCTCTGGTCTTATCAAGTGTACAACAAAATTTTATTTAAAGTGACGTTTCGGGGTGTTCACCCCTTCATCAGACCAACAAGAGTGAGAAAAACAAACAAACTTATAAACCATATTTGATCCCTCCCCCAACAGAGAAAACCGCCATACGGTTGCCATGGTAATACAACTAGTGATACAAAATATCTCACACCATAAACAAAGTGTCAACACAGATAAAAGAGATATCGATTGTCTCGCTAACAATCGTGACAAAGTGATACCAATTATTATATCCCTAGCATGAAATATATGAAGATTAAGAAGTTAAAATGGGACATTATGTATACGAAATACATGTTCACATTATCTAATAGATGGAAGCCAGCAGCCAAAGTGTATCTGTTATACAAATAATGCTTAGCGCTAACGCTACAAAATTTGCTCATGTTATAAAGATCATCTGTCACCTATGGCGTGTCAGTGTGAACACCGGATCAGCTTTGCCCCGCCCATACGGGCGTGTATTACAGTTTCAGAGAAATTGCGGTGTCTAAATCACAGATCATATGCAACAATAAGCTACGGCCCTAGTGAGTAGTGTACAAGAAATATACGTTAACATTATCTAATAGATGGAAAACAGCAGCCAAAGTGTATATGTTACACAAGTAATGCTTACCGCTAACGCTACAAAATCTGTCACATACGGCGTGTCGGTGTGAACACCAGATCAGCCTCGCCCCGCCCATATGGGGCGTGTATTAAGGTATCAGAGATATTACAGTGTCTAACTCACAGATCATATGTACCAATAAGCTACGGCCCTAGTGAGTAGTGTAAGTGAACAAGTGCACAAGCTCATAGCCTAAGAGGAATGTATAAGACATCTAGAGGCAAGTTAGATGTGTAGTACTAAGGGGATATAGTAAAGCAAAAAAAGTGCAAGTAAGCTAATTCATTTTGTCAGGGTTTTTTCCCTGTTGTGTTTGCCATGTGCTGCTGGCAGCCATTTTACTCACCTCTCCTCCTGACTATGGTGCATTGTGGGGGATGCTGCTCAATTCCTGCACTTCCTTTTATGGCCAGACTGGGGTGCATCATCCATGTGAGACAGGTTGCAGTCTCAGAATTGTGATGTCATCACTTATTATTTAAAGGGCCTCTGTTCAGTATGCTTTGCCTTTGCGTTGTCTCAGACCTGTTTGTGAGAGTTCCTTGTGTATTACCTGGCTGCCTGACGTCCTTCCTGGTTCCTGATCCCTGGCTTGTTCCTGACTCTGCTGCTTTCCTTGTTCCTGATTCCGGCTCGTCTGACTATTCGCTTTGGCTCCTGACTTGGCTTGTCTAACTACCAGCTCTGGTTTTGATTCCTGGCTTGTTATTTGACTTGTGGACTTTTTATTATTTTTTGCTATTAATAAAGGTGTGATTATTTTTGCACTTCTCACATTACGCAAAGGCCATGAATCCTGATGGTGCTAATAATCCACCTTTACCTGCAATCATTTCCAGGATGGATGAACAGGATCACCGCTTGGATCAAGTTGCACTAGCCCTGCAAACCCTGCTAACTCGCACTGCACATTTGGACCAAAGTGTCCCGCAAGTTATGGCTGCTCCTGTTTACGCTGCTGCACCTATGCCTACCAGGAGCATGTCCGACGTCCGGTTCTGCACCTCTACCTCAGCGATATGGAGGCGATCCTATTCAGTGCAGAGGGTTTTTGAACCAGGTGGGCATTTACTTTGAGATGTTACCTCAGGCGTTTCCCTCTGACAGAGCTAAGGTGGGATTTCTCATCTTGTTACTCTCTGACACAGCTCTTGCCTGGGCTAATCCCTTGTGGGAGACTAATAAACCTGTGATTTCAAATTACCCTGAATTTGTGGCCTCCTTTCGAAGGGTATTTGATGTTCCGGCTCGCTCCTCCTCTGCTGCTAAACGACTCATGTCCATTCAGCAAGGTACAAGATCTGTTGTTCAGTATGCTATTGAGTTCGGTACGCTTGCCGCAGACGTAGGTTGGAACAATGAAGCCCTTGTTGCTGCCTTCTTTCATGGGCTCTCTGATGCCATTAAAGACGAAGTTGCTGCCAGAGATTTACCAGAGGATCTCGAGGCATTGGTGTCTTTTTTGATCCTAATTGACATCAGACTCAGAAGGAGGCCCTCTTTCAAGGAACGCTTGCAGAAGCCTCCTGTTCCGTTGTCTCCTATGTGTTCGTTCCCACCCATGCCTCCCTCTCCTCCCATGCCTCCTGGTCCTGAGTCACCAGGTACTGCTGAGCCGATGCAGCTGGGATTCACAAGTATCTCCGCGGCGGAGAGGGCCTTTAGGAGGAGGGAGGGGCTCTGCCTCTATTGTGGGTTACAGGGCCACCTTTTGAAGTCTTGTCCTACATGGCCAGGAAACGCTCACACCTAAGATCCTGTCGGGGGCAGACCTTGGGTGGTTTATCCTCGTCTCCGGAACCGCTTAAGGAGAAACCTTTAGTCACGGTTGTCCTTTCCTTGGTGGACTCCTCCATAGTCACCCAGGCTCTTGATGACTCCAGTGCTGCAGGTTATTTCATTGACAGTGCTTTTGTATCAAAGCACTCCATTCCTGTTTTGCCTCGGTCCGTTCCGCTTGCTATTGAGGCCATTGATGGCAGGCCCCTTCAGCCCGCACTTGTTACTCACGAAACTGCTCCATTGTCCATGGCTGTTGGGGCTCTCCATTTTGAAACCCTCCAGTTCCAGGTGATAAACTTTCCGCATTTTCCAGTTGTTCTGGGTTATCACTGGCTCCAAAAGCACAATCCCAGTCTCGACTGGCGCAGGTCCGAAATTTTGTCGTGGTCCCCGCAATGTATTTCCACTTGTCTTCAGAAACCAGTTAAAGTCTTGTGCACTTCTTCAGCTTCTCAATTGCCAGAGGAGTACAGAGAGCTCCTAGACGTGTTTGACAAGGTGCGTGCCGGTACGTTGCCTCCTCACCGGTCTTATGATTGTGCCATAGACCTGCAACCCGGAGCCATTCCTTCTCGGGGCCGGGTGTACCCTCTGTCTGTTGCAGAGAATTGTGCTATGGAGGAGTATGTTGCCGATGCTCTGTCGCGGGGGGGTCATCTGCAAATCCTGCTCTCCTGCAGGGGCTGGCTTTTTCTTTGTGAAGAAAAAGGGTGGCGAGTTAAGACCATGTATCGATTATAGGGGTCTTAATCGTCTTACCATTAAGAATGCTTACCCTATTCCGCTTATTACGGAACTCTTTTATCACCATAAGGGAGCTACGGTCTTTACTAAACTTGATTTGAGAGGAGCGTACAATCTCGTTAGGATTAAGGAGGGCCACAAATTGAAAACAGCATTTAACACCAGGAGCGGGCATTATGAGTATCTTGTAATGCCCTTTGGCCTATGTAATGCTCCTGCTGTTTTTCAGGAATTTATTAATGATGTCCTATGAGATACAGTGGGGAAAAAAAGTATTTAGTCAGCCACCAATTGTGCAAGTTCTCCCACTTAAGAAGATGAGAGAGGCCTGTAATTTTCATCATAGGTATACCTCAACTATGAGAGAAAAAATGTGGAAACAAATCCAGACAATCACATTGTCTGATTTGGAAAGAATTTATTTGCAAATTATGGTGGAAAATAAGTATTTGTTGTGTGATTGGTATTACTCAAAGCGCCAACAAAGCACCTGTTTGCCTGGGAGAGGTGAGACCTAGCTCTCACCTAAAGAGAATTAAGATAATGAGGAGGGGCCCAGGCGCCAACTAACGGAGGCTAGGTGTACTAAAGGATCTAGATATGATTTGTTACAATCAATGTGAAATTTATTACATTCAAATAAAAACTTTTAAAATATTCTTAAAAATCAGTAAATACATATACTCATGGATCCATGGTTAGTGACATACATAATAATATATCGACATTAAAACATGATTAAAAAACAATTGAGGATTTATATGCTGGCTTGTATAATGTGACCTCTAACTAATAGTCTGTTCCAATAAGGTCTGCTGCGACCAGGGGATATCGAAGATAAATGTGATGAGAAAAAATGAGTGTCTCTTAGAAAAAAGTGATCACAAAATTTGAGTGGAAGTTTTCAAAAACAATACGGTGCTCCTATTTAGATCAAAAAGAGACCCAAAAAATGGATTAATAATTGGAGTGGAAAAAAGGAGTGAAAAAAGGGGAAAAAATGAAAAAAACGAAAAAATGAAAAAAACGAAAAAAACCAAACAGACGAAAAACTAAAAAACTTTCTGGTGTTCAGATGAAATAATATGAATCAATGAGATTCCCAAGAGATAGGCAGTTATACATTTTAGGTACAAAAAACATATAAAGAAACAGTTGTTGCATATAAAGAAACAGTTGTTGCAAAAGACGATCTGATTCCCAAAAAAATAAACAATAAACAATGTTATAGTCTGAGTGCAATAAAGAAACAATTGATGTTGAAAAGTCTAAATGTGGTAAATCCAAATGGAAGCTGGACTGCTGGCTCCTTAGTGCAGCTAGATGAAAAAAATGAGACAACGGTCTCAGGTGATAAAGAAAAACTCCCAAGTGTATAAAAGAAAAACTCCAAAGTGTATAAAAGAAATCGTCAATCCAACCTGTGAAAAAAGCAAATAACAGCAATGTGCAAAAAATCAAAAACAATCGACTAAGATTGAAAATGAACTCACCAGTACTGGTCTACGCGTTTCGGCCTTATATAGGCCTTTCTCAAGTCTTGAGAAAGGCCTATATAAAGCCGAAACGCGTAGACCAGTACTGGTGAGTTCATTTTCAATCTTAGTCGATTGTTTTTGATTTTTTGCACATTGCTGTTATTTGCTTTTTTCACAGGTTGGATTGACGATTTCTTTTATACACTTTGGAGTTTTTCTTTTATACACTTGGGAGTTTTTCTTTATCACCTGAGACCGTTGTCTCATTTTTTTCATCTAGCTGCACTAAGGAGCCAGCAGTCCAGCTTCCATTTGGATTTACCACATTTAGACTTTTCAACATCAATTGTTTCTTTATTGCACTCAGACTATAACATTGTTTATTGTTTATTTTTTTGGGAATCAGATCGTCTTTTGCAACAACTGTTTCTTTATATGTTTTTTGTACCTAAAATGTATAACTGCCTATCTCTTGGGAATCTCATTGATTCATATTATTTCATCTGAACACCAGAAAGTTTTTTAGTTTTTCGTCTGTTTGGTTTTTTTCGTTTTTTTCATTTTTTCGTTTTTTTCATTTTTTCATTTTTTCCCCTTTTTTCACTCCTTTTTTCCACTCCAATTATTAATCCATTTTTTGGGTCTCTTTTTGATCTAAATAGGAGCACCGTATTGTTTTTGAAAACTTCCACTCAAATTTTGTGATCACTTTTTTCTAAGAGACACTCATTTTTTCTCATCACATTTATCTTCGATATCCCCTGGTCGCAGCAGACCTTATTGGAACAGACTATTAGTTAGAGGTCACATTATACAAGCCAGCATATAAATCCTCAATTGTTTTTTAATCATGTTTTAATGTCGATATATTATTATGTATGTCACTAACCATGGATCCATGAGTATATGTATTTACAGATTTTTAAGAATATTTTAAAAGTTTTTATTTGAATGTAATAAATTTCACATTGATTGTAACAAATCATATCTAGATCCTTTAGTACACCTAGCCTCCGTTAGTTGGCGCCTGGGCCCCTCCTCATTATCTGAAAATAAGTATTTGGTCAATATCAAAAGTTCATCTCAATGCTTTGTTATATATCCTTTGTTGGCAATGACAGAGGTCAAGCGTTTTCTATAAGTCTTCACAAGGTTGTCACACACTGTTGCTGGTATGTTGGCCCATTCCTGCATGCAGATCTCCTCTAGAGCAGTGATGTTTTGGGGCTGTCGCTAGGCAACATGGACTTTCAACTCCCTCCAAAGGTTTTCTATGGGGTTGAGATCTGGAGACTGGCTAGGCCACTCCAGGACCTTGAAATGCTTCTTACAAAGCCACTCCTTTGTTGCCCAGGCGGTGTGTTTGGGATCATTGTCATGCTGAAAGACCCAGCCACGTTTCATCTTCAATGCCCTTGCTGATGGAAGGAGGTTTGCACTCAAAATCTCACGATACATGGCCTATTCATTCTTTCATGTACACGGATCAGTCGTCCTGTTCCCTTTGCAGAGAAACAGCCCCAAAGCATGATGTTGCCACCCCCATGCATCACAGTAGGTATGGTGTTCTCTCTCCTCCAAACACGACAAGTTGTGTTTCTACCAAGCAGTTCTACTTTGGTTTCATTTGACCATATAACATTCTCCCAATCCACTTCTGGATCATCCAAATGCTCTCTAGCATACTTCAGATGGGCCCGGACATGTACTGGCTTAAGCAGGGGGACACATCTGGCACTGCAGGATCTGAGTCCCTGGCGGCGTAGTGTGTTACTGATGGTAACCTTTGTTACGTTGGTCCCAGCTCTCTGCAGGTCATTCACTAGGTCCCCCGTGTGGTTCTGGGATGTTTGCTCACCGTTCTTGTGATCATTTTGACCCCACGGGGTGAGATCTTACGTGGAGCCCCAGATCGAGGGAGATTATCAGTGGTCTTGTATGTCTTCCATTTTCTAATTATTGCTCCCACAGTTGATTTCTTCACACCAAGCTGCTTGCCTATTGCAGATTCAGTCTTCCCAGCCTGGTGCAGGTCTACAATTTTGTTTCTGGTGTCCTTCGACAGCTCTTTGGTCTTCACCATAGTGGAGTTTGTAGTGTGACTGTTTGAGGTTGTGGACAGGTGTCTTTTATACAGATAACAAGTTCAAACAGGTACCATTAATACAGGTAATGAGTGGAGGACAGAGGAGCCTCTTAAAGAAGAAGATACAGGTCTGTGAAAGCCAGAAATCTTGCTTGTTTGTAGGTGACCAAATACTTATTTTCCACCATAATTTGCAAATAAATTCTTTCCAAATCAGACAATGTGATTGTCTGGATTTGTTTCCACATTTTGTCTCTCATAGTTGAGGTATACCTATGATGAAAATTACAGGCCTCGCTCATCTTCTTAAGTGGGAGAACTTGAACAATTGGTGGCTGACTAAATACTTTTTTTCCCCACTGTATGTTGCAACAGTGTGTTGTGGTGTACTTAGATGACATCCTCATACACTCACCCACACTTGAGGCTCATAGTTCTGATGTTACACGGGTTCTTCAGAGACTATGTGAGAACGGCCTGTTTTGTAAACTCGAGAAATGTGAGTTCCATCAGACTCAAGTAACCTTCCTAGGTTATGTTATCTCCGTTGCAGGGTTCTCCAGGGATCCTGACAAGTTATCCGCAGTTCTGCAGTGGCCTCGCCCAGTTGGTCTTCAGTCTATTCAATGTTTTTTGGGGTTCGCCAATTACTATAGAAAGTTTATTACAAACTTTTCTTCCTTGGTCAAACCTATCACAGACATGACCCGTAAAGAGAATTATCCACTCCATTGGTCACCTACTGCCAATAAGGCCTTTGATAGTCTTAAGACTGCCTTTGCTGCCACTCCAGTTCTGGCTCATCCTAACCCTGTCCTGCCTTTCGTTCTTGAGGTCTATGCGTCTGAGACTGGAGTAGGTGCCCTCTTGTCTCAACGTCCTATGCCTGACGGTTCCTTGAATCCGTGTGGTTTCTTCTCTAAGAAATTGTCTCCAGCAGAGTGCAATTATGAAATTGGCGACAGGGAATTACTGGCCACAATTTTGGCACTTAAGGAATAGAGGCATCTTCTTGAGGGTAATAGCGTGCCAGTGCTCATTCTTACTGACCACAAAAATTTAACTTATCTATCTGAAGCAAAACGTTTGTCGCCCCGACAGGCCAGATGGACACTATTTTTGTCTCGGTTTAATTATGTGGTCTCCTACCTGCCTGGTAGTAAGAATGTTAGGGCTGATGCCCTCTCTCGACAATTTTCGCCTCTGTCCAAGGAGGAGTCTGTACCTACTCCTGTTATACCTCCTGACCATATTTTCGCTATCATACGTACTAATTTGACTTCTCCCTTGGGGGAGGAGATCCTGGCTGCACAAACAAATGCACCTCCTGAGAAACCTAGTGGTAAGTGTTTTGTTCCTGAGAATCTTCAAACTAAACTTTTGCACACTTATCACTATCCTAAAGCCGCAGGTCACCCAGGTAAGAACCAAATGATTTGGTCTGTCACTCGACAATTCTGGTGGCCAGGTCTTCGTTCTGATGTTGCTGCGTATGTTGCCTCCTGCTCAGTTTGTGCACAGAATAAGACTCCTCGACGTCTTCCTGTGGGTCTTCTTCAAACTATTGCTAATGGTGAGCGCCCTTGGACACATCTTTCCATGGACTTCATTGTCGAGCTCCCTGTTTCCAATGGCCATACTGTTATCCTTATGGTGGTTGACCGTTTTTCTAAAATGTCACATTGCATTCCCTTGATGAAGCTGCCTACCGCTCAGGAGCTTGCTTCAATTTTTGCCCGGGAGGTCTTCCGTTTACATGGGTTACCCAAGGAGATAGTGTCGGACCAGGGTAGCCAGTTTGTCTCCAGATTTTGGCGTTCCTTTTGTGCTCAAATGGGGATCAAGCTTTCCTTCTCCTTGATATATCACCCTCAATCCAATGGGGCTCACCACAATAATTGGTCTGAACTGTTACCTTGGGCAGAGTTTGCTTGTAATAGTGCTATTAATGCTTCCTCCAAGATATCCCCGTTCATGGCGAATTATGGGTTTCAGCCATCCTTGTTGCCCGATTCATTCATGTCTCAGGGTATTCCGGCTTTGGAGGAGCATCTCCGGCAACTCCGTTCCACGTGGGTGCAGATTCAGGATTGCCTTCATCGTTCTATGCAGCGCCAAAAGTTCCAGGCTGATCGTAGGCGTCTACCTGCGCCTTCCTACCAGGTTGGTGAGAGAGTTTGGCTGTCCTCCCACAACTTGAACCTTCGTGTGCCTTCCAATAAATTGGCTCCCCGTTATGTTGGTCCTTTTTGAATACTCTGACGGGTTAATCCTGTGGCCTACGCTTTTGACCATCCTCCTGCTATGCGTATCACCAATGTTTTTTATGTCTCCCTCTTGAAACCATTGGTTTGTAATCGGTTTACCACTGTGTTGCCGTGTACAGTATTTGGTTCACTGTAGAGACTACGGTCCAGAGGAGCGTTCTTGGGTTCCCTCCTCTGATGTTCATGCTCCCGCCCTCCTCCGTGCCTTCCATGCCCGTTTCCCGAATCCCCATTAAGCCTTTTGTCCTCCTGCGGGGGAGGGGTCGTTGAGGGGAGGGTACTGTCAGTGTTTTTTCCCTGCTGTGTTTGCCATGTGCTGCTGGCAGCCATTTTACTCACCTCTCCTCCTGACTATGGTGCATTGTGGGGGATGCTGCTCAATTCCTGCACTTCCTTTTATGGCCAGACTGGTGTGCATCATCCATGTGAGACAGGATGCAGTCTCAGAATTGTGATGTCATCACTTATTATTTAAAGGGCCTCTGTTCAGTATGCTTTGCCTTTGCGTTGTCTCAGACCTGTTTGTGAGAGTTCCTTGTGTATTACCTGGCTGCCTGACGTCCTTCTTGGTTCCTGATCCCTGGCTTGTTCCTGACTCTGCTGTTTTCCTTGATCCTGATTCCGGCTCGTCTGACTATTCGCTTTGGCTCCTGACTCGGCTTGTCTGACTACCAGCTCTGGTTTTGATTCCTGGCTTGTGATTTGACTTGTGGACTTTATATTATTTTTTGCTATTAATAAAGGTGTGATTATTTTTGCACTTCTCGTCTCAGTCTGATTCCTGGCACCCTGACACATTTAAACTAAAAAAAAACAAATAAAATAAAATATCTTATGGATATTGAAAAGTTATAGCATATGTAGGTTAGATATGTGAATAATGTTATAACAGATACAGCTTTACCAATACATGTCAAACAAATTATACAACCTCATGTTGCTATTTCAACACTGCAAATAAATACAGAATAGAAATGGCCAAACAATGACAAAAAAATGGCCAAACAATGACAAAACAATGACAAAAAAACGACCAAAACAAAATGAGCCAGTCTGAAGGAGATTACTCCATGATCAGTATGTACAAAAGCTATAAAAACATGTGTAAATATATCTCTATATAGGATTTAAGGTGCTTCAAATCCTAAGACACCTGCATGTACAACACAGCTAACAAAAAAGTACAAATGAAATAACCAATACTAGGGGCCAAAAACAGGACTTTATAGTTATAAGACCTATGCACATCTTTGGGTCAGATGATGGTTAATTGCTTGTCTAAGACATTACTAAGGACACTAGTACCTTTAAATTTAGACAATGATATACAGAAAAGAGTGAAACTCATCATTGTGTAATGACCTAAATAACTATGGCTTAGTCACTAGACACTTCTGAAAGCACATGATCTCCAATCTCACAGACATCACTGTCTCAAAAACTGTCATGAGTCTGTAATGGATATCCTGACATGGGCTCGGGAATACTTTGGTAAACCTTTGTCAGTCAATACCATTTGCCGCTGCATCCACAGATGCAAGTTAAGGTGTTACTATGCAAAGCAAAAGCCATATATCAACACTGTCAAGAAGCGCCAACGACTTCTCTGGGCACAGAGGGCTTGGTCTAATCTGAGATGGAGAGTAGCACAGTGGAATAATATTTTGTGGCCAGACAAGTTAAAATTTCAAATAGTTTTTGAAAAAAAACATCCGTCGTGTTCTCCAAAGAGGAAAAGGACCATCCAAGCTGTTATCAGCGCCAGGTCCAAAAGCCAGCGTCCGTCATGGTATGAGGGTGTGTCAGTACCCATGGCATGGGTAACTTGCATATCTGTGAGGGCACCATTAATGCAGACAGATGCATTTTGGAGGAACATATACTGCGATCCAGATGACGTGTTTTCCAGGAACGTCCCTTCATTTTCTGTCTCTGATTGAAAATGTGTGGCGCATTATGAAGTGCAAAATAAGGCAATGAAGGCCTTGTACAGTTGCACAGCTGAAAACATGCATAATGGATGAATGGGGGAAAATTCAGCTGGCTAAACTTAACCAACTGGTGTCTTCAGTGCCCAAACTCTTAATAAGTGTTATTAAAAGAAATGGTGATGTTGCACAGTGGTAAACAGTCGACTGTTCCAACTTTTTTGGAGTGTGTTACAGTCATCAAATTTGAAATGAGTGTATTTTTTCACAAATACATTAAACTCACAAAATAAAACATCAAATAATGTATTTTTTATAGAGTATAGGGGAATTGAATTCTCAAAAGACTCTTTGTTTTTTTTTTTGCATTTTCTATACTCTGAACAAGGAATATGACAGACAACCCCCTGATGATTCCTATTGGTAATATACTGTATGTTTGCACCTTTTAGGTTTATAGGGACAATCTAGTATATTTTGTTAGACCATTTTATTTTTACAACATTCCATTTTTTATTTGTGTGTTAAACAGTACACATGGTCAAAGTTTCCCTCCTGGAACACTCACATTCTTTTTCCAGATGAGATTGAGGTCAGGGATTGCAGCACATATGTATGCCTTCTTTTCACTTGCTCACTAGCTATAACCTTATCTGGGGTGGCACAAATACTAGGAGTGCCACCCTTCATGAAACAAAATACTGTTTTACTTTGCATATATAATTCTACAGCATAGCTCAGAAATGTAATCTTCTAGGACTTATTTTAAGTGATCATTTAATGAAAAAAAAGATATTAACACACTTTATATATGTTTTAACATAAGAGGACATTTATTTATTTATTTATTTATTTATTATATAGATTGACCTTAAAGGGACAATGAACCCCAATTTGTTTTCTTTCATGATTCAGATAGAGCATGACATTTTAAACAACTTTCTAATTTACTCCTATTATCAATTTTTGTTCGTTCTCTTGCTATCTTTATTTTAAAAGCAGGAATGTAAATCCTTGCAGCCAGCCCATTTTAGGTTCAGCACCATGGATAGCGCCTGCTTATTGAATGTTTACATTTACCCACCAATAAGCAAGCATAACCCAGGTTCTCAACCAAAAATGGGCCGGCTCCTATGCATCACATTCCTGCTTTTTAAATAAAGATAGCAAGAGAATGAAGAAAAATTGATAATAGGAGTAAATTAGAAAGTTGCTTAAAATTGCATGCTCTATCTGAATCACAAAAGAAAACATTTGGGTTTAGTTTCCCTTTAATATTTTAAATAGTAGCCCTACCGGTAAAATACTGGTCAAGTTTAACAGAGCACATCTTTGTCTGTGGTTTTAATCCCTTTGCAAGAGATAAACATATAGTAAAACACATGAATTGGTTGAAAAATAAATTCTATAATAACATAAAACAGTTTATTTTTTATTTTTGTTCGATTGGAAACTCAGATGGTTTCAACACATCAAAGAACTTGATAAAGCCCCAAAAGGGCCTTTTGGACATCTTTACAGGTATTCCAAAAATATTTGGAAAATAAAAATTCTATTGCATTGCACATGTGCAAGACACTCTGAAAAAGCCACAGTAGATATTTAAAGTGACTCTAAACTCACTGTTCCTGCAAAAAGGATTCAAAACAATCTGTAATGAAATTTAAAGTTTTCTTTACTCACACTTTTTATGTGTTTCTCCATCTGCCCTTTGCTAATTCGTCTTCTTTTCATTTTTCTGACGTTTTGTGTTTGTAGCCAAAAAAAATGCTTGCCGTTTGGCACTAAAAGAAAAAAAAATCCTCTACTTGCAGAGCTGCTCAAATGCACTGATTACTATAGTACTTTATGATATAGGAGCGCGTATTCCTGACTATGTAGAGAGCGGATAGGACTGCTCTTTCTACATCACTGAAGAACCAAGATAGGAAATAAAGGGAGGCGGAAGAAGCTACTGAAAATGGAAGGTTTAAAATATAAATTTTATAAATATATCTTACTAAGGCTAGATAGGTTACAAAACTCTGTTACAGAAAGCTTAAATTTAGCATAACTTTAAGAGGTGTATTAACATACATTTTGTGTCTTATCGTATTGTTTCTCCACTGTACTGTTATCCTTGTACCCATGGGCAGCGCTGCAGAATCTGTCGGCGCTTTATAAATAAAGAATAATAATAATAATAATACATGGTATGATTTATTAAGGCTCTATTCATCTCTTTTGTATAGTCCTTTAACAGTGGGCAGCTCACACATTTACATATGTATAGATAGATAGATAGATAGATAGATATAGATAAACTGAGTATGTTCTGTAAAGCTAAGAGGATTTGCAGGAAAAATGAGATCAAGGCATCAACAGCTAGAAATGGCGTGGAGCAATATCTTTCTGTTAATGTTTGTTTCTAAGGGCCCAATGAGCTAAAGCTCTCCACTCTGGCGAAATGATCTAAGGCATCTAAGTACAGCGAGGTCACTCAAATAGTATTTATCTAGCTATGCAGTGTTTTGGGTGTAACAATATTATGTTAACAAGATTTTGTGTGATTTCTCTCCATGCCGTAGAGTTTTTAATCATTAACAGTGATTGTCACTATTAGTACTGGCAACTTCATAACCAGCTTTTAAAACAAGATTGTGCAATCGTGAGTTGGAAAAGAACCTATTGTAATCCGATTCCATCCTCACCACTGCTAAACCATCTGAATAACAATTGAATGTAGTCATGATGGGTATACTGAGCATGTTTGTACTATGGCTATATAGTCCCTTATAACATGTTTTTTGTAATATTTACATTTATTGATTGTTATAGCACTGTTTTCGGTTTTGCATAATGTACATCTGACAGCAAAAACAAGACTATAGGTTTCTATTAGAAGAACTTTTGATATCTTCTTCTCCTGGATTTTAATAGTACTGAAACTGTAAAGTATGAAAGGTTATGGCGGCTCAGAGAGCTGGTGGTGGTGTGTATTACATCAGTGAAGACTTAGGGCTCCATTTATGAAGGAGCAAATGCTGCTTGGAAAGACCATTGTTTCAGGCTCACCTGCAATAATAAGTAATAAAATTGCTGCTCCTTACCCTGTTTGAAATCATCCCAATCCGATACGATTGGCCGTCAGTCTGCAGGGGGCGGCATCGCACAAGCATTTCACCACAAATGCTTCAGGAATGATAAATGCAGACAGCGTATCTTGTCTGCATTTAGCGATGTCGAGCGGACTTGATTCACTAAAGCCAATCATGTCCGCTCGACATATAATAAATCAACCCCTTAATCTGTGTCATATAAACCACCGCTGGTTCTCTAAGAAGGTGTGATGTTTAAATGCTGGCGCAAAAACTGTAATAACATTTACTAGAAGCATTTTGCTAAAATTATGCTATTTGAAATTTGAATGCACCCATGCACATTTCAATTTTGATCTTTCTATCCCTTTAAATAGATATAAAAGTTCAAGAAGAAAATACTAAAATATGTTAGGGTGTATTATAATTCCACTATTGCTTGCATTCAACTATGTGCTTAACCCCTGCAAATTGGTTAAACACATAGTTAAAGTCAGTCCTAAAGTAGCAATACACTACTGGGAACTAGCAAAACACTTCCAGTGAGCCACTGACAAGATGCATATGTGTGTAGTCAGCAATTACCAGCTAGCTACTAGCAGTCTATTGCTACTCCTGGGTATACCTAGGTATACTATTAAATAAAAGTATATCACCATAAGTTAATTTGTTAATATAAGTTAATTTGATATTATGAGGGGTAGTTATCAAGCCGTCTACTTTACCTGCCTTCGCCGGTTCAATACGCCCGCCTAAGCTCGCCTACCATCGCCACAGCGGACCTGCAAAATTTTGCCTAAGTTATCAAAAAAGCTGACAAAAAGCCGCGCACCAAGTACGGGGCGATGAGCAGCGGACTGTGAGACTTATCACTCATCCGATCTTGCTGCTCTTCGGCTTTTTGACAGCTTTCTTTCTAGCCTGTCACTAAACACCCACATTAAACTACACTGTTCTACCCCCTATACCGGTGCCCCCGGAGCCCCCCGCAACTAAATAAAGTTATTAACCCGTAAACCGCCGATCCTAGACCCCACCGCAACTCTTATAAATGTATTAACCCCTAAACCTCCGCTCCTGGACACCGCCGCCACCTACATTATACCTAGTAACCCCTATCCTGCCCCCCCTATACCGCCGCCCTCTATAATAAAGTTATTAACCCCTATCCTGCGGATCCCGGACCTCGCCGCAACTAAATAAATTGTTTAACCCCTAAACCGCCGCTCCCGGACCCCGCCGCAACCTATATTAAACTTATTAACCCCTATCCTGCCCCCCCTATACCGCCGCCCTCTATAATAAAGTTATTAACCCCTATCCTGCTGATCCCAGACCTCGCTGCAACTAAATAAATAGTTTAACCCCTAAACCACCACTCCCGGACCCCGCCACAACCTATATTAAACTTATTAACCCCTAATCTGCCCCCCCCTACACCGTCGCCACCTATAATAAATTTATTAACCCCTATCCTGCCCCCCACTACACCGCCGCCACTGTAATAAAATTATTAACCCCTAAACCTAAATCTAACACTAACCCTAACACCCCCTAACTTAAATATTAATTAAATAAATCTAAATAATATTTATCTTATTAAATAAGTTAATCCTATTTAAAACTAAATACTTACCTTTAAAATAAACCCTAATATAGCTACAATATAAATAATAATTATATTGTAGCTATTTTAGGATTTATATTTATTTTACAGGCAACTTTCAATTTATTTTAACTAGGTACAATAGCTATTAAATAGTAATTAACTATTTAATAGCTACCTAGTTAAAATAAAGAGAAATTAACCTGTAAAATAAAAACTAGCCTAAGTTACAATTACACCTAACACTACACTATACTTTAATAAATTATTCCTATTTAAAACTAAATACTTACCTGTAAAATAAACCATAAGATAGCTACAATATAATTAATAATTACATTGTAGCTATTTTAGGATTTATTTTTATTTTACAGGTAACTTTGTATTTATTTTAGCTAGTTAGAATAGTTATTAAATAGTTATTAACTATTTAATAATTACCTAGCTAAAAGAAATACAAAATTACCTGTAAAATAAATCCTAACCTAAGTTACAATTAAACCTAACACTACACTATCATTAAATTAATTAAATAAATTACCTACAAATAACTACAATTACATAAACTAACTAAAGTACAAAAAATAAAAAAAGCTAAGTTACAAAAAATAAAAAAATAAGTTAGACATTTAAAAAATATTACAACAATTTTAAGCTACTTACACCTAATCTAAGCCCCCTAATAAAAAAACAAAAGCCCCCCAAAATAAAAAAATTCCCTACCCTATTCTAAATTAAAAAGTTCAAAGCTCTTTTACCTTACCAGCCCTTAAAAGGGCCTTTTACCTAGAGTCGTCTTCAGCCAGCCGACCATCGATGGAACCGAAGAGGAGATCCGGAGTGGCAGAAGTCATCATCCAAGGCGCGCTGAAGAAGTCTTCCATCCGATGAAGTCATCATCCAGGCGGGGCTGAAGAAGTCTTCCATCCGGGCGATGTCATCTTCCAAGCGGCGTCTTCAATCTTCATCCATCCGGAGCGGAGCCATCTTCAGACGAGCCGACGCGGATCCATCCTCTTCTTCCCGACGACTACCGACGAATGGATATTCCTTTAAGGGACGTCTTCCAAGATGGCGTCCCTTCAATTCCAATTGGCTGATAGGATTCTATCAGCCAATCGGAATTAAGGTAGGAAAAATCTGATTGGCTGATTGAATCAGCCAATCAGATTGAAGTTCAATACGATTGGCTGATCCAATCAGCCAATCAGATTGAGCTCGCATTCTATTGGCTGATCGGAACAGCCAATAGAATGCGAGCTCAATCAGATTGGCTGATTGGATCAGCCAATCGGATTGAATTGCAATCTGATTGGTTGATTCAATCAGCCAATCAGATTTTTTCCTACCTTAATTCCGATTGGCTGATAGAATCCTATCAGCCAATCGGAAATGAAGGGACGCCATTTGGATGACGTCCATTAAAGGAATATCCATTCGTCGGTAGTCGTCGGGAAGAAGAGAATGGATCCGCGTTGGCTCGTCTGAAGATGGCTCCGCTCCGGATGGATGAAGATTGAAGATGCCGCTTGGAAGATGACATCGCCCGGATGGAAGACTTCTTCAGCGACGCCTGGATGATGACTTCATCGGATGGAAGACTTCTTCAGCGCGCCTTGGATGATGACTTCTGCTGCTCCGGATCTCCTTTTCGGTTCCAGCGATGGTCGGCTGGCTGAAGACGACTCAAGGTAGGATGATCTTCAGGGGGGTAGTGTTAGGTTTTTTAAGGGGGGTTTGGGTTAGATTAGGGGTGTGTGGGTGGTGGGTTTTAATGTTGAGGGGGGTTGTATTTTTAATTTACAGGAGAAAGAGCAGAATTCTTTGGGGCATGCCCCGCAAAAGGCCCTTTTAAGGGCTGGTAAGGTAAAAGAGCTTTGAACTTTTTAATTTAGAATAGGGTAGGGAATTTTTTTTATTTTGGGGGGCTTTGTTATTTTATTAGGGGGCTTAGATTAGGTGTAAGTAGCTTAAAATTGTTGTAATATTTTTTAAATGTTTGTAACTTTTTTTTTTTTTTTTTGTAACTTAGCTTTTTTTATTTTTTGTACTTTAGTTAGTTTATGTAATTGTATTTAATTGTAGTTATTTGTAGGTAATTTATTTAATTAATTTAATGATAGTGTAGTGTTAGGTTTAATTGTAACTTAGGTTAGGATTTATTTTACAGGTAATTTTTTATTTCTTTTAGCTAGGTAGTTATTAAATAGTTAATAACTATTTAATAACTATTCTAACTAGCTAAAATAAACACAAAGTTACCTGTAAAATATATATAAATCCTAAAATAGCTACAATGTAATTATTAATTATATTGTAGCTATCTTAGGGTTTATTTTACAGGTAAGTATTTAGTTTTAAATAGGAATAATTTATTAAAGTATAGTGTAGTGTTAGGTGTAATTGTAACTTAGGTTAGGATTTATTTTACAGGTAAATTTCTCTTTATTTTAGCTAGGTAGCTATTAAATAGTTAATAACTATTTAATAGCTATTGTACCTAGTTAAAATAAATTGAAAGTTGCCTGTAAAATAAATATAAATCCTAAGATAGCTACAATATAATTATTATTTATATTGTAGCTATATTAGGGTTTATTTTAAAGGCAAGTATTTAGTTTTAAATAGGATTAATGTATTTAATAAGAGAAATATTATTTAGATGTATTTAATTAATATTTAAGTTAGGGGGGTGTTAGGTTTAGGGGTTAATAATTTTATTACAGTGGCGGCGGTGTAGGGGGGGCAGGATAGGGGTTAATAAATTTATTATAGGTGGCGGCGGTGTAGGGGGGGGCAGATTAGGGGTTAATAAGTTTGATATAGGTTGCGGCAGGGTCTGGGAGCGGCGGTTTAGGGGTTAAACTATTTATTTAGTTGCGGCGAGGTCTGGGATCGTCAGGATAGGGGTTAATAAATTTATTATAGGTGGCGGCGGTGTAGGGGGGGCAGGATAGGGGTTAATAAGTTTGATATAGGTGGCGGCGCGGTCTGGGAGTGGCGGTTTAGGGGTTAATACATATATTATAGTTGCGGTGGAGACCGGGAGCGGCGGTTTAGGGGTTAACATATTTATTATAGCTTGCGGTGGGCTCCGGGAGCGCCGGTTTAGGGGTTAATCAGTTTATTAGAGTGGTGGTGGGCTCCGGGAGCAGCGGTTTAGGGGTTAATCAGTTTATTAGAGTGGCGGTGGGCTCCGGGAGCGGCGGTTTAGGGGTTAATCAGTTTATTAGAGTGGCGGTGGGCTCCAGGAGCGGCGGTTTAGGGGGTAATACATTTATTTAGTTGCGGCGGTGTAGGGGGGGGACAGATTTGGGGTGTTTAGACTCTGGGTACATGTTAGGGTGTTAGGTGTAGACATCTCCCATAGGAATCAATGGGATATCGGACAGCAGCGAACATGAACTTTTGCTATGGTCAGACTCCCATTGATTCCTATGGGATCCGCCGCCTCCAGGGCGGCGGTTTGAAAACCAGGTACGCTGGGCCGGAAAAGTGCAGAGCGTACCTGCTAGTTTTTTGATAACTAGCAAAAGTAGTCAGATTGTGCCGAACTTGTGTGCTGAACATCTGGAGTGACGTAAGAATCGATCTGTGTCGGACTGAGTCCGGCGGATCGAAGCTTACGTCACAAAATTCTACTTTTGCCGGTATCTAGGGCTTGATAACTAAGGCGAATCAGCCTCGCCACAAATACGCTGCGGAATTCCAGTGTATTTGAGGTTGACGGCTTGATAACTACCCCCCAATGTCTCTTAAAATTGCATGCTCTATCTAAACAATGAAAAATTATGGACATGGCATTTTGTTTTTCAAACTAAACTACTTAGTAACATATTTTTGGCATTGCACTTCTGGTACATATAGCCTATGCTGGACAACAAAGACAAAACAATTGTTTAGCATTGACATTGCAGATTTCTTAACTGTGTGCCAATTTGTCCGACATTCTGAAACTATTTTTGCTACATCAGAAAGTTTTTGTTCCTTTTAATCCCAATAATGTAATGTTCCTACTTTGAACACATAGAAACTGTTATTTATGCATGTGCATATATTTCTTCATATGATTTTATGTCAAATCCATCAATGAAAAAGTACAAAAACACTGTTGAAGCAATTGAGTCTGCCCAAGGCAATTGACAACAGATGTCAGCCATATTGGGTTTCTTCTTCATAACTCTCTTGATAGTGAAAATGGTTTCTGGTATTACCTTTCAAAGGAATACATTTCCCTGCCATTTTTAATCGTAAATCCTTATCACGTGGAACCCATGGAGTCACAAATGATATGAGAAGACAACAATATCACTATATTTTCATAGAGTGGGGTCAAAATTTTGAGGAACCCAACTATATAAGCGTAGAGACATTTACATTTTATAATGTACTAACTTTTTCCATTCTCCAATATTAATAGAAGGGGGCACATTTGCCACAACATTAGCATTTTTTCAAAAAATGTAAAACAGTAAAAATACACACGGTGGAAAAAAATAAAATATATATATATATATATATATATATATATTTGTCTTTGATGATGTCATCATATAATGTTAATTAAAAGTTCACAGACCTCCAATACTTCTGCCTGAAAAATGTGAATAAAATCATTTTTAATTTAAAGGTACAGTAAAGTATATTTAGATATTCTTATGAGCAGAAATGCACTACTGGGAGCTAGCTACTGATTAGTGACTGCACATATGTTCCTCTTGTCATTGGCTCACCAGATGTTTTCAGCTAGCTACCAGTAGTGGATTACTGCTCCTATAGCAAAGGATATAAAAGAATGAAGCAAATTTGATAATAGAAATACATTGGAAAGTTATTTATGTATTGTATGCTCTGAATCATGAAATAAAAAAATGTGGGTTTCATTCCCTTTTCAGATGGTGAGGTACAACCAAAAGACAGGATAGGTGATTGTACCTTTTTTAAATCCCACATGCTGAGTTAAGTTATGGTTAAAAAATAAATAAATACCAACCCTGCTTCCAGAATGCCTTCAAAACAATCCAAAATGCATATGGTCTATGCCCTGTTTGCATATATGAGGTTGCTAAGACAAATAAAGCTTTAAGTAGGAATAAAAAAATAAATAAAATAACAAAACAGGCCTGTATAAATGTATTTCAATAACTTTTTTTGCAAACAGGTAAAGTGAGCCTCAATTAATTATGAACACAATCTCACCTAAGCAACAGAACACTTTGGCAACCTAAAAAAGCCTCCATAAATCCAGCCCAGTGATGGTTAACCTTGGCACCCTGATGTTTCAGAACTACATTTCCCATGATGCTCAACTAGACTGGAGAGAGCTTAAAGGGACATTGTACACTAGATTTCTCTTTGCATCATTTTTTTGAAGATGATCCATTTATATAGCCCATCTTGGGGTGTTTTTGTAACAATGTATAGTTTGGCTTACTTTTAAATAACATTGTGGTGATTTTCAGACTCCAAACCAAGCTCCAACGTTTTAGATGTATACTGATGTCTGCAGACTTTAGACTGCATCTGTTTGCATAATGGGTCTTTTCATATGCAGGGGAGCGGGGGGAAGGTCTGCTCTCAGCCTCTTTCAGTGGGTGTCCAAGCTAAGTAAGTTTTTAAAAGGTTTTATACTGGATTTTTATATAAGTATCTGTGCATATTCTTCTTTATAGTAGCATCTATTATATGCAGTTAACTGAAAATTGGTGTATACTGTCCCTTTAAAACCCAGAGTGGAACATTAGCCATTTGTTTAACTCTTTGCAGGCATTAAACACAAATTAATGCAAAAAGTCATGCTGTAATAAATGTGGTATTCTTGCGTTAAAGTATCCCTTTAAATGTGACTTATACAGATGACAATACATCCCGGCCTTGCTGTCATCCTCAAAGTTACTTCTTCCTATCAAACGCTCCCTGGTATCCAGATTCCTTGCAGTTTATTTTAACCCTTTCACTGCCAGTGTAAAGGTTTAAAAGCAACATTATTGTGTCTGACACTGTAACATCAATTTTTATTTAACTGCATGTAATAGACACTCCTATAAAGAAGAATATGCATAGATGCTGATATAAAAATCCAGTATAAAACATTTTAAAAAAACGTACTTAGAAGCTCCCAATTTAGAACTGTTGATGAGGTTAGGCTGGGACACCCACTGAAAGGGGCTGAGAGCAGACCCTCCCCTGCATATCAAAAGACCCATTACACAAACAGAAGCAGTCTGAAGTCTGTATACATCAGTATACATCTAAAACTTTGGAGCTATACATTGATACAGAAACACCCCAATTGGGCTACATAAATGGATCATATACAAAACATTTATGCAAAGAATAATCTAGGGCACAATGTCCCTTTAAGCATCATGGGAAATGTAGTTCTGAAATATCAGGGGTGAAACGGTTAGCCATCACTGATATTTCACTATTTTATAAACCTACTCACAGAATTCAAAGAAACCTATAAGAGAAAAAAGATCTTCCACCTGTCCTTTTAGAGCTAACCAGTAGTTTTTATTTATTTTTTTATCAGTGTATTGCTTTTAGTAAATATAATCTATAATACACTGGCATAGGTGGAAAAATGTAGTTGGAGAATGACTGGTTAAATATAAACTCAAAATAATTCAACAATGTTTAAAATACATTGTTTTATATTTATTTCTTATAGTCGTACAATTGTCTTAATGGGATAGAAAGGTCTGGAGAGGCGCTCTAAGTTTAGCGCCCCGGAGCTGTAGGTTTCTTCCTTTCACTTGCCTGATTGTGATACTTGCACTAAAGTTATTGCTATTTGTAACCTGGATGCTGGAAATGACTCTGCCGTAGCTCTGGTGCCCTCTGGGGAAGTGTAAAAAGGCCTCAGCTTTTGTCAGTTTGGTGCTTGGATATTGTTATGGAAGTACTGGGGCACACTAAGTTTAGTGCACAGTAGGGATGGGGAAATGATTTGCAACACTCTAAAAATTAAACAAATTTTAACACATTAGTTTGTTTTGAATTTCAAATGTTTGTACAACATTCTAACATTCCCTTAATATAATAGTATTTATAATGCTTTCTATAAATGTAATATTCAATTTGAATTTTTCTAATAATTTGATAAGAATTATGCAATATTCGAAATTGAAACATTTAAACTGATATAAATGTAAAATAGTATTTTTAATTCTCACTTTAAATTTAATATTCGAACTATGAAATATTTGAATTTGAAAAATTTGAATCAATATATATGTATCTATTATGTAACAATTTACTTAATTCCCTACCACATGAACTATTGAACTTCTAAATAGTATTTGCTAAATTGAATGTTACATTCAAAATTTTAAATGGGGATATTCGATCTAATTATGAATATTTGAAAACAAAAGTAACATTCGGAAAACAAAAAAAAAAATTACAGAATATTAATGGATTTTCCTTTTTATGAACATTCGATTATCCAAAACAAATTTACACAGGTCTATTCGTTCTACCAAACAAAATACACTAACCGCACATTCGCCCATCCCTAGTGCACAGTAGCTGCACTTGCCTTAAAGTTATTGCTATTTGCAACCTGGATGCTGGAAGTGACCCTGCAGTGGTTTTGGTGCCAATACCTCTGGAGGAAGTGTTAAAAGGCCTCTGCTTATATCAGTTTGGTTATTCTTATGGAAGTCCTGATGTTCTTGTCTCCATATTGCCTTCCTGTTATTGGTCCCTGCTTATGACCTGACTTACACCTCATGATTTACCCCTGCCTTTACTCTAATCTCACCTGACCCTGAGCTGAGAGATTTAGAGAATTGGGTCCTAGTAACACAAAACAACATTAATGTACAGTCCAGTTTCCCATCTCTATTCTTTGGAAATAGGCCAAATGTTTAGATTTATATTGTGAGAAAACAGAACAGATCATCACAATTACTCTGTAATTAATTATAACATCTGGGTAGTTCTTTAGACATCCTGGAAATGTGTCCTCTTAGTGGGTCCTAATTGCTGTCGTTGGGAAACCCTCATTTATATTTGCGTGACTCTAGTCCTTAGGTAACCCTTAAAGCTTTTAAGAATATTCCTGTTTGAGCAGTGGTGAATCAGTCACCACTAATTAACTCAAGACGGAATATCTAAAAATCTACCCCAGTAATATTACTTGATGAGTTTGAAAATATTGCTTGCTGCAATGACAATATTACACTGAGAATACCCAATACAATAAGGTTAGTGTTCTGTGTGAAAAGTCTGTTATTTATACAAAAAGACAGGACAAAGTAAGCAAGAAATGTCAGATACACTTATAACAATGCTGGCTTCGTTTTTGATTCACCACTGGCCCCTTGGTGTGATTGGGGATAAGACAGTTTGTTCAGTGTACCTAACCATAATTGACTCCATATGTGTTGTCTTTACCATTAAATGAGAGACGAATTCTCTTAGCTTTTATCCCCTGGTAAGTTTTTTATGTGACTCCTCTGCATACAATAGCTATTAAATCAAGTGTGTGAATGGGATAATTCACAATCCAACTGGATTAGAGTTTCACAAAAAATGCACCATGCAACAGCTTGCAATTTATTTTAAATATCTGAATCTACCTTAGCATCTTCTTTAAGTTATACTTAAAAAATATGTTTTTTATTTTTTTTTATTTTTGTGATAATTTTAGTATGTACTATAATTAAAAGTGATTCTCTGTCCTTCCAACAATAATATGGTTAAACGTTATGATTACTGATCTAAATGCTGCAGATAGAAATGGCTATTAATGTTCAAAAACAAATGCACCAATTTTCTTACAATAATTTTATGATTGAACCTTTACAAGGAAAAATGGAAGACATAAAAATCATACATATGTATGTAATACATATTAAACATTATTAAGACAATTGCATATATATATTCTTAAATATATCCACCAACAGGCAAAATAAGTCATTCTTAAAAATTACAGGGAAAAGTTTTAAAATACGAACCATGAATTATACTCTAATTTTTCCTACATGGCCGGCTCATTAATACTTCTTAAGTGAATGTACTTTTTGGCTGTTTGGAGTGTTTGATTTTTTCCACTCTGCGTGTCAAGGGCATTTACAATTGGCGTCAGAATGTTCAGTCAGTCTGAGGGAGGCACTTTGAAGTGTTTGTGGTATTGCCACATGTGCAGGCAAGATGTTCTTACCAGTTCTTCAGCTTCTACTCTTGCAAGGATTCTCAGCATCATGTGACAATCAACAACATGAGTTAACTATTTGCGTGCTTTACTTAAGGTCCACAGAATATTACATGCTATTTAGAGACGTTGAGTAATTCTCAAATGCTAGGGTGAAAAATATTTCTACAGACCAACCAATCTGTCAAGCAGTCAAAGTGTTAACTATTTGTATGTAAGAAATAAGCCCATTCCTTAGAGGATATCATTCTTTTGAGGTCACCAGTCCAAAGATTTCCTATGGAAACAATTTCAATGTTTTAAACCCACGGCGATACATTTAAGAAAATAATTCACTGGGCTAAGATGAACAAGTCTTTTGGGATCTACGCAAGACATATCAAGGTTTAGTGTATCCTAGTTCAGAGTTCAACGTCTCTTTCTTATGTTTTTATTTATGGTTTTCACAGGGCCATTTATTTAAGCAACATTGTGAAACATAATTATATACTTGTATTAAATAACACATGTCACATTTTATATTTCACTGAAACAGTTGTGTTTGAAGATTTATTATAAAAACAAGTTTACACAACCTCAGGCCAGAAAATATTTCAGGAGAAAGGAACAAAATAGACATCCTATATTTTTTTCTGTAGGTCTTTTGGTCCTATGAACCTGCTGTGTGCAATCATTGTGCAAGTCAATTAGGTCAGTATTTTCACTTTGGCATTGCTAAATAAGAAACAGTGTACGCGGTACTGTTCAATTCAATACCGTTTGGTTGCAATATATTTCAGAGAGATAAACTGCATTGTTTTACAATGCAGAATTACAAGAAAACACATCCAAATGTATGTGTCAGATATGAGAGTCATGTGGCCTTTTTTTAAAAACCCAATGTGAGAACATGCAAGCTGATCATTTCTGATTGTATATAGTTATAGATGTACACTCCACTTGTGATGCATGATGTGCTTGATGTAAGAATGCCCTGAACAGATGGGATTTGAGAATGTATTTAAATATTAAAGTCTTACAAACAGATAAAGTGATTTATATGTTTGATGAGCAACATGAGACAAGTCAAGAAGAAATATGGGAGCTGAAGGTATATATATATAGGGATAATTATTGTTGTGTGGAGTAAAGGTGGGTATGAGGCAATTAAATTTGAATCTGGAGATCTGAAAAAAAGTTTGCAAAGATGTTTATTAGACATTATTTAAAGTGAGGAAAATAAGTCTGGCAAAAATTTGAGAACATCTTGAAGAAGGGGCTAGATAATGAGTTTCTACTTTGCAAGTTGTTGTATTAATTCATTTGACAGGTGATGACATTGTAGTATTTTAGTGAAACATGGTCTTTTCCAGCAATTTTGCATATATGTCATGGGGGAAATTTGTTAAAAAAATTTCTCTTTAAAGGGACAGTCTAGTCAAAATTAAACTTTCATGATTCAGATAGGGCATGTAATTTTAAACAACTTTCTAATTTACTTTTATCATCAAATTTGCTTTGTTATCTTGGTATTCTTTGTGAAAGCTAAACCTAGGTAGGCTCATATGCTAATTTCTAAGCCCTTGAAGGTTGCCTCTTATCTGAATGCACTTGACAGTGTTTACAGCTAGAGGGTGTTAGTTCATGTGTGCCATATGGATAACATTGTGCTCACACCTGTGGAGTTACTTATGAGAGGGCACTGATTGACTAAAAGGCAAGTCTGTCAAAAGAACTCAAATAAGGGGGTTGTCAGAAGATGCTTAGATACAAGGTAATCACAGAGGTAAAAAGTGTATTAATATAACTGTGTTGGTTATGTAAAACTGGGGAATGGGTAATAAAGGGATTATCTATCTTTTAAAACAATAACAATTCTTGTGTAGACTGTTCCTTTATTGCAATTCTCAGTACCTCTGATAACTACAACCATACCCAAAGTAAGAGGAAGGTTTCAGCTGATTGTCAGCTGTCTAGGCAGATTCTTCCTTCTAAAGATGTGAATAGATTTTAAAGGGACAGTAAAGCCAAAATTAAATTTCATGGTTCAAACAGAGAATGCACTTTTAAACCACTTTCCAATTTATATATATTATGTCATTTGCTTTGTTGTCTTGGTATTCTTTGTTGAAAAGCATACCTAGGTAGGCTAAGTAGCAGCAATGCACTACTGGAAGCTAGCTGCTGGGCTAGATTTATGAAGCTCCTACGGCAGCCCTACGGCAGCAAGTTCTCACAAGAACTTGCTCACCATGATTTATCAAGCAGCGGTCACCAGACCGCTGCTTGATAACGCTCTTCGCCACCTCTAAACTGGCGAAATTCAATCTCCTCTGTCGAGTCCGACCGAGGAGATTGACAGCTCCTGCCCGCGTGTGATTGGCTGTGCTCGGACAGGGGGCGGGATTGCACGCGAGCGCAAAATTGCGCTCGTGTGTAATGACAAATACCTGCGGGTAATTTCGCCAAGCCACAGGCGAGCTGAGGCGTACAGGGGCGCGTATACGCCTCAGCTATAATAAATCTAGCCCTAAGAGTATGAAGCAAATGTGTTAACAAAGTAAATTGGAAACTTGTTTAAAATTGTATGCTCTATCTGAATCATGAAAGAAAAATGTTGGGTTTCATGTCCCTTTAAGGAAGTATATGCTGCTTGTTGTTTCATTGTGCTACAGGATTTACTGTATAAGGTTGTCTGCTTGGTGTTAAAGGGGAAGCCAATTTTGAGCAGGCAACATATAGGTTCAGATAATCTCTTCTATCTACACATCCACGGCAAAGTCATCATATGCCCAACATGCTGGGGCTATCTTAAAGGGACATCAAGTCAAAATTAAACTTTCAGGATTCAGATAGAGCAGGCAATTTTAAACAACTTTTCAATTTACTTCCATTAACAAAATTTGCACAGTTTTTTTTAAATTTACACTTTAAATGTATTAATGTGCGAGCAGACATGATACGATGCATACGCTGTCGGCATTTATCATTGCACCAGCAGATTGGCCGCTAGCAGGGGGTGTCAATCAACCCAATCGTATCCGATCGGGTTGATTTCTGTCTGCGGCCTCAGAGCAGGGCAGCGGTCTTTAGCCCACTGCTTCATAACTTCTGTTTCCGGCGAGCCTTCAGGAGCTTGATAAATTGACCCCTTTGAGTCGCCAGCTTCTACTGAGCATGTGCAAGAATTTACAGAATATACGTATATGCATGTGTGATTGGCTGATGGCTGTCACATGATACAGGAGGAGTGGAAACGGACATAACTGAAATTTGTCAGAAAAAAATCTACTACTCATTTGAAGTTCATACTAAGGGGCCTATCTATCAAGCTCCGTATGGCTCCTGCAGACTCGCCAGAAACAGCAGTTAAGACCGCTGCTCCATAACCTGTCCGCCTGCTCTGAGCAGGCGGACAGACATTGCCGGAAATCAACCCGATCGAGTACGATCGGGTTGATTGACACCCCCCTGCTGGCAGCCCATTGGCCGCGAGTCTGCAGGGGGCGGCGTTGCACCAGCAGCTCTTGTGAGCTGTTGGTGCAATGCTGAATACGGCGAGCGTATTGCTCGCCGTATTCAGCGAGGTCTGGCGGACCTGATCCGCACTGTTGGATCAGGTCCGCCAAACTTTCTTAAATAGGGCCTAAGTGCTATTGTATTTTTTTTTATCATGCATTTGTTACTGGTCCTTTAATTATTCCAGAAAGTGTCTGCCTACATGCCTGTGAAGAAAGGCAGTAGTTTTGTTACAGGCACATAATTTATTCATGTTCTTTATGCTATATAGTTTAGCTATTAGGAAGTTTATCAATAAAGCTATTCTAACTGCAAGGTTAAATGCTTTGCTGAATTTCCTAATGAACATAATTATTTCAATATAATGTTTTATTATTTTATTGGTTAATAAATGTAACGGTTTCTAATAAAATTAATTCAAAAATAAGTAAATAATTATATGCTTCTGTGAATTGTACGTCTTGTTTTGTCTTGTGACCACTCTTAATGATCCCAACATGCTACTTTTGTTTTTAGCTGAAGGTTATAAAATTGTTTTTGCTTGTTGACTACTCCTTGCTGTCAATAAACTGTTTACAAGGGCATAAATACTCCTTCCTCTGCCTCATAAGTGTGAAGGGGGACACACAAAAGACTGAACCAAAATGCTGCCAATATTGTCTGGTATTTACTGTATGTATATAGTATGACAAACTATTGTAACTCTGAAACAATAGATTCATATTTTATTTTTTATTGGATTTATGTAGCAGAATATATTTTTTTATAACATTATTAATGCATATTTTTACAATAAAATATATTTTTTTAAATATTTTCTCTCTCATGCCTTTTTATATACAGTATATATTGTACTCAAATTCTTTCATAAGATATGGAACCATTTCTACTTATATTGTATTAGAGGTAGGTACCTAAAATTTAGATTTTAGTATAACCTCTTTCTAAGGGTTTGATGATCAAAACTTGCCAGCATGAGGGAGATCACACACATTTTATTTATTTTTGTCACTGGAGAGAATGAATAATGACTCAAATGTTATAATAAAAGTACAGACTATGGGGCCAATTTATCACAGCCCGAATGGGAGCGTATACACCTGTTTCTGCGCGAGCCTTCGGGCTTGCCAGAAATAGGAGTTAAGAAGGAGCATACGATCGGGTTGATTGACACCCCCTGCTAGTGGCCGATGGGCCGCCAATGTGCAGGGGGCAGCATTGCACAAGCATTTGTAGGGAAATGTTTGTGCAATGATAAATGCCGACAGCGGCATTTATCGATGTGTGGGCGGACATGCTCGCTACAGCGGATCATGTCCTTTCGCATTTTCATAAACCGGCCCCTATGGCTATGAAAGTGTGGAGGATGTAGGAGTATGATGAGATTTAGAGGTAAGAGAAGAAGATTAGTTTAAAGATTAAACAAATAGAATTTAATTGAAGGAAAGTAGACTTGTACTGGGGAAGCCAGTTTTAAAACAAGACTTTCTCCTCTGTATTCTGAGTGTTCTTCAACATGGTGGAGAATTATCCATTTAATGTTTAGAATAAATAACACTGCTTGCAATGCCGAGGATCTTCATTTTTAAGGCAAGCCTCTGTTTGATATTCATTGAGACTCACTTCACCAATATTTGGTGATTACCAGTAAGTGCCTCAGCCATTAGCATACATAGTTGTGTTAAAGGGACAGTCAACACTAGAATTTTTGTTGTTTAAAAAGATAGATAATCCCTTTATTACCTATTCCCCAGTTTTGCATAACCAACACAATTATAATATTACACGTTTAACCTCTGTAAATACCTTGCTTCTAAGCCTCTGCTGACTGCCCCTTATTTCAGTTCTTTTAAATGACTTGTAATTTTAGCCAATCAGTGCTCACTCCTCGGTAAATTCACGTGCGTGAGCTCAATGTTATAAATGTGAAACGCATGAACTAATGCCCTCTAGTGGTGAAAAACTGTCAAAATGCTTTCAGATTAGAGGCAGCTTTCAGGGTTTACGAAATTAGCATATTTATCTCCTAGGTTTAGCTTTCAACTAAGAATACCAAAAGAACAAAGCAAAATTGGCGATAAAATTAAATTGGAAAGTTGTTTAAAATGACATGCCCTATTTGAATCATGAAAGTTTATTTTGGACTTGACTGTCCATTTAAATTGCCTAATACATGATATGGTACACAGTAAAGGAGAACCATTAACAACACTGAAAAGCAATAATTGCAAACTCAACACTTCAGAAACATGTTTGTTAAATAGACTCTGTGAATGTTTGTCATTTTTAAATATTTGCGTGTGCATTTTTTGTTAAAGTAATGCCACTGGATAGAATGCAATTAGCCTTGATCTCACAGACGGTAATGATTAGATGACTGTCCAGTCCAGGATGTTCTGGGGCTTTCTCAAGGTATGGACTCTGCATGCTGTGTGAAATATCTCATCTTAAAGGACTCTAATTTCTATTTTCCTCATGCATATGCTAGAGTGCGTAGTTTTAATAGAGTGTGTTGTTTTTCTGTTTTTTGTTCCTTGTAATGTTTTGTGTTGCCAGTATCCTATAGTGAAACTATTTTGATGCAGTGAGAAGATAGCAGTCGCACAATGAAAGTTGCTCTTCTGATTTCAATAGAGCTGATCTCATTACTTGCTGGTCTGATGATGGATGGGTGCTAATTTTTAGACAAAGTTAAGATATTAGTTTCACAAGCAAGATTATTTTGATCTAGGCCTATGTATCGCCAATAGGCAATAAAGGATTTAGCTGGTTTGGTGACTGGAATCAAGCTTGCAGGAACCACAATGAATACAGATGTCAGGAACAGGCCGAAGTCATCACCAGATGAGCAGAACCAAACATCAGCACTCAAGGATATTCAAGAAGAATAATCAAAAGCCAAGCCAAAGTTCAATACCAGAGTATCTGTCAGGAACCAAACATCACAACAGAAGGTGCAGGGAAAAGGGTAGTCAAAAGTTCTTATATTCAGAAGCCAGTAAATTAGTCCTCAGTTCAGGGTATAAGTATAATATACCAGGATTTACATGAGAATAACCAAGCACCCGAACGGCGTCAGCAGAAGCCTTTTAACACCTCCTAAAAAAGGTCTTGGTGCCAAAACCACTGCAGAGCCACTTACCACATCCAAGTTACAAATATTACTAACTTTAGCGTAGGTATCACAATTACCATGTTAATAAAAGAAGCCTGCAAATCATGTGCGCTAAACTTAGTGTGCCCCTCTAAAGCCTATTCAGACACCCAGATGCCCCACGTCACTAAGCCTCCTCTCTTCAGGTTGCTCTGAACTCTAGCCATGCTAACAGCTCCCCTCGCAGCACCACCCTGACTCCTGCCAACAGCGTTCAGATTAGCACGGCCCAGGATCAGGTAAGGACCTAGAACCCCGACATTCACTTCAGGTCTCGAAAAGCACTATAATATTAGTGCAATCAGTGCACTAATACCGCTCTGACCTAATCAGTAAAGAGCACGCTAAAAGTTTTAGCCATATTAAGATGTGTAATATTTCAAATTCTTCTGACACTATATTATGTTAGGTCACTATACCTTTAATGTATTCCTTTCAGCTTGGCTTTTTAAACACAGCTTAACCACTAATCAATGATTGATTGCTGTTGCATACGCCAGTGTATTACGCCCTTACGTATCTACCTAGCAGGCTCACCCTGTGCATCCTACCGCCTGCATCAAGCTACCTGAAGCAAAACCTTCTCTCTCAGCACAGCTGCCACTCCTTGCTCTCGGTCGGAACTATCTCCGTCTCCTACCTTCCGGATCTTCTCTGAAGTTCTCTGACTGCTCTGCTACAAATGTTTGTGAGAACTCTTCATGTTCGGTTATCCTTATCTTCCTCAACTTTGCACAACCGGCCTAGGAAGTTATCTTACATTCAAGGATATGGTAAAGTCTGGGTTGCTCCGGTAGTGACAAGACTGCATCTGCAGCGTTTCCAATTATACTTACCTGTGAATGTTTAAATCACTCCGGACTCCATTTTTTCTCTTGTACTTTTATTTGTTTGTGACTATTTTCATCTTCAGCTCAATCAAGTTACGTATTTCAATAAGCATATATCTGTCATAATATCTACCTTTTTGGATTACAACTAACCTGATACAAAGTTTATCTGCCTTTTGCGTAGTTACTAGGGATGGGCGAATGTTTCGCAACATTCGAAAAACGGCACGAATTTTAACACATTCGTTCGTTCAAATCGAATTTTGAATGTTTACATAACATTCTAACATTCAAATTTCGAATGTTCGGTTTCAAATTTTACGATTACATTTGAAAATATTCTTTTAGAAAAATTCGAATTTAGATTGTAATAGTATTTCTAATGCTTTTTCTTTAAATGTAATATTCGAATTATGCAATATTCGAATTCGAAAAATTTGAATTTAGATTGTAATAGTATTTCTAATGCTTTTTCTTTAAATGTAATATTCAAATTATGCAATACGTGTAATCGAATTCGAAAAATTCGAATTTAGATTGTAATAGTATTTCTAATGCTTTTTCTTTAAATGTAATATTCGAATTATGCAATATTCGAATTTGAAAAATTCGAATTTAGATTGTAATAGTATTTCTAATGCTTTTTCTTTAAATGTAATATTCGAATTATGCAATACGTGTATTCGAATTCGAAAAATTTGAATTTAGATTGTAATAGTATTTCTAATGCTTTTTCTTTAAATGTAATATTCGAATTACGCAATATTCTATATGGAAACATTCAAAATGATATATTTGTATCTATTATGTATCAATTTACTAGATTCCCGTCCTACCACATGAACTATTGAACTTCTGAATAGTATTTGTTAAATAGAATGTTAAATTCGAAATTTCGAATGTGGACATTCGACATAATTATAAACATTCGAATTCGAAAGTGACATTCGAAAACTGTAAATAACATTCCATTTTTGAATTTTTAAGAATATTCATTCTTATCGACATTCGGATTTAGAATTCGAATTTCGGTAATAACATTCGTTCTACATTCGAAATTCGAAAATTTACACATTCGCCCATCCCTAGTAGTTACATGAGTCAAAACATATAACTCTAAATCTTGCTCCTTTTTAAAAACCTGACCATTCACTGTGTAAGTGAACTGAGTTAACCTACGATTCCTCAAAATTGTAGTTCTTAAACTACATTATCTGCTGTTTATTTTGTGTCAGCTTATTCAATTCCATATAATGCTGCAGAAATATCAGCTACAAACTTAAAATATATTTGATATATAAATTGCAGGCAAACTAACTTGTTACTTTAAAGGGACATAAAACCCACATTTTTTTCTTGCATTATTCAGATAGAGAATACAATTTTAAACAACTTTCTAATTTACTTCTATCATCTAATTTGTTTCATTCTCTTGGTATCATTTGTTGAAGGAGCAGCAATGCACTAATAGTTTCTAACTGAACTCATGGGTGAGCCAATCACAATCGATATATATATGCAGCCACCAATCAACAGCTAGAACCTAGTTTCTCTGCTGTTCCTGAGCTTGCCTAGATAAACCTTTCAGCTAAGTATAACAAGAGAAGGAAGCAAATTAAATAATAGAAGTAAATTGGAAAGTTGTTTAAAATTGTATTCTCTATCTGAATCATGAAAGAAAATGTTTGTGTTTCATGTCCCTTTAAGTTAGATTATTGCATAATGCCAGATTGTGCATTATTCTTTGTGTGAGGCCAAGGACAAGATAAAGCCCCTGCACTATTCATTGTGCTCCACTTGTAACATCTAGGTGGGACCTCTCTTTACATCATTACTCTACAGTAAGTTGAATGAAGAGGGTAGGAGAACATTTTAAATCATTTTACAATATTTTTGATTATTTTATTTTTTTAAATATTAATTTACATTTTTTTTTTTTAGATGCCTATGAGGTAAAGAATGCATAGCAACGTTTAACCCCTTAACAAAAGGAAAACATACACATGGTCAAATGTATTTATATATAGCATGTATCACAAAAGTATATATTGTCCTTAAAGTGACACAAAATTCACATTTTTTTCTTTCATGATTCCGATTTACTCCTATTATAATTTTTTTTTCAGTTCTCTTGCTATCTTCATTTGAAAAAGCAGGAATGTAAGCATAGGAGCTGGCCCATTTTTGGTTCAGAATTTGGGTAGTGCCTGCTGATTGGTGGCTAAATGTAGCCACCAATCAGCAAGTGCTACCCAGGTGCTAAATCAAAACTGGACCGGCTGCTATGTTTACTGTCAGGGAATAGGTGAGTATGATGTACAGAAATAATTTTATTTGTATATGAAAATATGATGTACAGAAATAATTTTATTTGTATATGAAAATATGGCTAATGTAAGTGGCATTGAATTCTAAAATTAGACTTCTCAGCCCCAACCCCTCTCTACACTCAATATAAATACTGCACTTTGATTTATTTCTAAATAACTCAATTAAAATAATTGTCCTGATACTTACCTAATTCAGGATGCCCCCTGTAGACCACAGACGTTCAGTCTAAACTGATATTTGAATATACAAAAATTCTCAGGGAATGTGGCCCTTATCATTAAAGTGTTAATTACCCTATGCTGAGTTCAAATACACAAAGCTCAGACCAACGTCTCTATGGAAAATAGCAGGAGAAAATAAAAAAAAGTATATTTAACCCTGTGTAAGCTAGAATCTATATAAGAATTTAAATCTTAAAACTTGAATATATATTAGATAAGTGTCTGCTGTATTGAGTGGGTCGCTGCATTGGTGCAATTGTTTTTGTTTTTCAGAATCTGGTGTGAAAATGAGGTTTTGAAATAAATACACACTAGATAAACTGTCCTATGCCTATAATCATAGATATGAGACCATATTTCTGTACCTTACTAAGGAATGACTTCAAATAATATATATATATATATATATATATATATATATATATATATATATATATATATATATATATATATATATATATATATATATATATATATATATATATATATATATCTGCTGTTATCTGCTGGTTTTATAGACAAATATTTGTTCTCTTGTAGATCTTTTAATAGTGATCTTTCATGGTAGGAGAGGTTGTTGGATATCTTTTTTCTGAGGTTAGCTTTTTTAATGTCTTTTTGAATTAATTTTTTAAATAATTCTAAATTTCGACCTTTATCATTGACAGGGTAGAATTTAGATTAAGAATTCTTTCTTCATCTTTATTAAGTGTTTTCCTACTTGAGTTTAAAATGCCATTCAATTTTATTTCAGTCTTTTCTAATATTTTTATTGAGATTCAAAACAGAGAAAGCAAACATTACAGAGCCATAAAATCTGTACAAAAAATAGTTTCCAGGTATATAACGTGTATATTCAAAGCACAATTGGTAAAGTAAATTTATATGGGCATATTCAACAGTGTTATTGGTAAAGTACATTTATATGGCCATATTCAACAGTGTTACTGAACATAGTGCTTGCCACTAAAACTATATGCCCTCTAATTAGCAGCTGAGGCCACTTTTGGACCTCCTAGTTCTATTGGAGACATGAAGGTGCAGGGGCAGCGATGAACAATATGAGGCCACTTTTGGATCTCAAATGGTTAATCTCATTTTTTTTTATTTTTTTTAAATATTCAACTCTGTTATATAAAACAAATATGAACTATATAAATCATGCTTGATAGAAATAAAACAAAAACTATACACTTTTATGGTAACCAGTGGGAAGCTGTCATGATTTAGCTTATATACAAATGGGATTACAAGAGGTCAGGGAGCCTGTTATCATAAACAATAGGGTGATGAGCTTGATATCCTAGGGTTAATATTTATAACTTCTAATGGGAATGAGTACTTTGAACTATATCACTTAGCGCATATAACAGTCGTATACCTTCACCAACACTGTTCAAGGGTTATATGGGAGGGAGGGTGAGAAATAATAACATGGCATAATAATCAGAAAATAACATACAGGCACAGGTATAGGCTTCCAAACAATTCAAGAAGAGGCGCTATAATTGCGAATAACTGGATGCCTGCTGCAGTAAAATACAGGGAGATGCAATCAACCAACTTACCGAGTATGATCTCAATTTGCTGGCAGGATAATAGGATTGCCTATCTCAAGCTAGGGGGACACATGTCAACCTGTAAAAGTATTCAGGAGAGGAGGGACTGGCACATATTAACACACATTAACAAATAAAACAATACAGCTATCGTGCAGTGATAGAAAACTATCTGGGTGAAATGAGACAACTGGGTAAGAACCAAAAAAGTCAACTGAGACGTTTAAAGTCCTGTAAAGGTGTACAGTGATCTGCCATTTTCTCTGACCCCGGAGCATCTAAATGCTGCATAAGGATTATATCAGCCCAGGTCAAAATCTGTGCTAGTTAACTATGCAGGAAAGAGCAATTTAAGATGTTAACCAATATAAATTTATCTGTAATGTCTAGTGGGGGCATCATGAACATTGAAGCACCTCCAAACACACACAGTTATTGTTGTCAAGAACAAAACCCCTCAGAGTTCCATAAGTTGATCATGATAAAAGGCTTTCATATAGTAAATATAAGAATCATTCAGCCAATAGCTGCTTTAAAGGCTTTGAAGGTGTACCCAAGTTCTGCCCTCTCTGCCGGATAGAACCAAGATCTGGCAGACAAATTTCCGGGGAGTCCTGGCCCTGCTAGTAGACACAACGATGCTTCTGTCATGTGGAGTACAGGGAAGGTATTGACTCTTGGATTTCTGGCTGAATTAAGAGGGTTACCTCGGTGAGACATACCGGCCGGTATTTTCACAGGAAGAGGTATAGCACGGATGGCCATTCGATCCATTGTAACAGCTGTTTCTGCAACCCGGGGATATAGAGGAGCGGCCCTCCCCACAGCCAGCCCGAGTTCAATCTCTGCCTCTATCTTCGCTTCTGATCCTTTCCGCTCCCATGTGGTGACAGGTCTCATAGACATCAGCAACTCTCTCGAAGGCACTGGTCTCCCCGTCTGGGGATATCCTGTAAGCGGCATTTCCCTTGGGGAAGAGCAGGTTAGTTCCCCTCATGGGTGCGGGACGGGGACCTCCATTACATCCGACTCTACCTTGCATGGTGTAAGATCACTCGGCACGGTCGGATTTGTGTGTTCCACCTTCCCCCACTTATAGTTATGGGCAGCTGTCAGGATAGCACATATCCCATGCTCAAGGCTCTGAAAATGATCCTCAAGGAGCCGGTTCACTGTCAGCTCCCATCTGAGTAGACCCTCCATTATGAAAAAGGTGATAGCTGGGCTATCATGCAACAAAGTCCCAAATAACATTTTAGTGTATTGAAATAATAGTGTATTTACGCAGTTACACACAAACTGCTCTACCCAGTTCACTGGGGGGTGCCTGGATCTCGTGGGTAGGCCGCCACCTGAGATTTAAACGGTCTGGATCAGGATTCCAAAGTTATTTAAACAGCGAGTATGATATAGTTGAGTCCACTAGATTATAATGATTCTATATCTTGTGTGTACTGTGGCCGATAGTGCTGTATATGAAAGACAATCGGCGGATATCTCAAACATCCTTCAGAGATCCTAATATTGCGTCCATAGTGGTTCGCCGCCCGGACACGCCCCATATTTCAGTCTTTTCTGTTCTCTTTGCTTTTCTCCCTCCTCGTTTCCCTCTCTTGTTCTTTTTCTGATGCAGGGGTCTTGTTGTTCTAAGTCTGGAGGTGGTCTTGCTCTTTGGGGGCTCGACTCTAAAAAAATAATTCACACTATCAGTGCATTCTTCTTCATTCAGCATATTAAATCTATTATGGGTTTTGACTTTCCAATTTGTTTGTGGGTCTTCATAACTGGAGTTATTTCTATAACTATGTCAATCTTGTTCCTGTTCATAATTAGAGGCATACCCATTTCTATGTCTAATTTGATTGTATCCATAATCTGACTGGTATTCTCTAGTGTTTTTAGTATTTTTCAAATATTGGTGTTCTCTGTGATTTTTGTGATAATTATCGTATGGTCTATACTCTCTAGTATTGCTATAGTTATCATATGTCTGGTGATCCCTAGTGTCTCTATATCCATAGGTTTGTTCTTTTCTGGATCTATATTCTTCATTCTAATCTCCATAATTTTTGTGGGTTTTATTCTTATTTCAATTTCTGTAGTGATAAGAGTGATTATCTTTATTATGATTACTCGTGCTTTTATTATATGTGTCGGTGAATTTGGGTATGGGCCTATATGAGTCTATTCTATGACTAAAGGAAGATGTGGTGGGTTGTTCTGTGTCATGATGAGTGGTGACATTTTCTATCTTATCATCTAATGTAGGTGAATCTTCCATATTTTCTGTGTAATTCCTTTTATATCTATTAAGTTTTCTCCATTTAACTCCAAGTAGTTCGTGGTTAAGACTGGTTAATTTTTCTTTCTGTTTGGATATGTAATCAACATGTTCTTTTTTGTCAGTCAATTTATTTTTAGTTATGTTATGTTTTAGTAAAGTTATGTTACTTTCTATTAATTTTAGAGCGTCTTTTCTTGATTTTTAAAATATTTTTAAAAGAATTATAGATGCCTTATTTACGGCTAGATTTAGAGTTTTGTCGGTAACGACCCGCGTAGCTAACGCTGGCTTTTTTCTGGCCGCACCATAAAAATAACTCTGGTATTGAGAGTCCACAGAATGGCTGCGTTAGGCTCCAAAAAAGGAGCGTAGAGCATATTTAACGCAGCTTCAACTCTCGATACCAGAGTTGCTTACGGACGCGGCCAGCCTCAAAAACGTACTCGTGCACGATTCCCCCATAGGAAACAATTGGGCTGTTTGAGCTGAAAAAAAACCTAACACCTGCAAAAAAGCCGCGTTCAGCTCCTAACGCAGCCCCATTGTTTGCTAAGCGGAAACACTTCCTACGTCTGCACCTAACACTCTAACATGTACCCCGAGTCTAAACACCCCTAACCTTACACTTATTAACCCCTAATCTGCCGCCCCCGCTATTGCTGACCCCTGCATATTATTATTAACCCCTAATCTGCCGCTCCGTACACCGCCGCTACTTACATTATCCCTATGTACCCCTAATCTGCTGCCCTAACATCGCCGACCCCTATATTATATTTATTAACCCCTAATCTGCCCCCCACAACGTCGCCTCCACCTGCCTACACATATTAACCCCTAATCTGCCGACCGGACCTGACCGCTACTATAATAAAGTTATTAACCCCTAATCCGCCTCATTAACCCTATAATAAATAGTATTAACCCCTAATCTGCCCTCCCTAACATCGCCGACACCTAACTTCAATTATTAACCCCTAATCTGCCGACTGGAGCTCACCGCTATTCTAATAAATGTATTAACCCCTAAAGCTAAGTCTAACCCTAACACTAACACCCCCCTAAGTTAAATATAATTTACATCTAGCTAAATGAATTATCTCTTATTAAATAAATTATTCCTATTTAAAGCTAAATACTTACCTGTAAAATAAATCCTAATATAGCTACACTATAAATTATAATTATATTATAGCTATTTTAGGATTAATATTTATTTTACAGGTAACTTTGTAATTATTTTAACCTGGTACAATAGCTATTAAATAGTTAATAACTATTTAATAGTTACCTAGTTAAAATAATAACAAAATTACCTGTAAAATAAATCCTAACCTAAGTTACAATTAAACCTAACACTACACTATCATTAAATTAATTAAATAAAATATATACAATTACCTACAATTAAACCTAACACTACACTATCAATACATTAATTAAATACAATATCTACAAATAACTACAATGAAATAAACTAACTAAAGTACAAAAAATAAAAAAGAACTAAGTTACAAAAAATAAAAAAATATTTACAAACATAAGGAAAATCTTACAACAATTTTAAACTAATTACACCTACTCTATGCCCCCTAATAAAATAACAAAGCCCCCCAAAATAAAAAATGCCCTACCCTATTCTAAATTACTAAAGTTCAAAGAATAAACCTAACACTAAGCCCCTGAAGATCATCCTACCTTGTCTTCACCATACCAGGTTCACCGATCCGTCCTGGCTCCAAAATCTTCATCCAACCCAAGCGGGGGCTGGCGATCCATCTTCCGGCGGCTGAAGAGGTCCAGAAGAGGCTCCAAAGTCTTCATCCTATCCGGGAAGAAGAGTAGATCCGGACCGGCAACCATCATCTTCCAAGCGGCATCTTCTATCTTCATCCGATGAGGACCGGCTCCATCCTGAAGACCTCCACCGCGGACCCATCTTCATCCGGCGACGTCCAACTGAAGAATGACGGTTCCTTTAAGGGACGTCATCCAAGATGGCGTCCCTCGAATTCCGATTGGCTGATAGGATTCTATCAGCCAATTGGAATTAAGGTAGGAATATTCTGATTGGCTGATGGAATCAGCCAATCAGAATCAAGTTCAATCCGATTGGCTGATCCAATCAGCCAATCAGATTGAGCTCACATTCTATTGGCTGTTCCTATCAGCCAATAGAATGCAAGCTCAATCTGATTGGCTGATTGGATCAGCCAATCTGATTGATCTTGATTCTGATTGGCTGATTCCATCAGCCAATCAGAATATTCCTACCTTAATTCCGATTGGCTGATAGAATCCTATCAGCCAATCGGAATTCGAGGGACGCCATCAGTTGGACGTCGCCGGATGAAGATGGGTCTGCGGTGGAGGTCTTCAGGATGGAGCCGGTCCTCATCGGATGAAGATAGAAGATGCCGCTTGGAAGATGATGGTTGCCGGTCCGGATCTACTATTCTTCCCGAATAGGATGAAGACTTTGGAGCCTCTTCTGGACCTCTTCAGCCACCGGAAGATGGATCGCCACCCCCCGCTTGGGTTGGATGAAGATTTTGGAGCCAGGACGGATCGGTGAACCTGGTATGGTGAAGACAAGGTAGGATGATCTTCAGGGGCTTAGTGTTAGGTTTATTTAAGGGGGGTTTGGGTTAGATTAGGGGTATGTGGGTGGTGGGTTGTAATGTTGGGGGGGTATTGTATGTTTTTTTTTACAGGCAAAAGAGCTGAACTTCTTGGGGCATGCCCCGCAAAGGGCCCTGTTCAGGGCTGGTAAGGTAAAAGAGCTTTGAACTTTAGTAATTTAGAATAGGGTAGGGCATTTTTTTATTTTGGGGGGCTTTGTTATTTTATTAGGGGGCTTAGAGTAGGTGTAATTAGTTTAAAATTGTTGTAATATTTTTCTTATGTTTGTAAATATTTTTTTATTTTTTGTAACTTAGTTCTTTTTTATTTTTTGTACTTTAGTTAGTTTATTTCATTGTAGTTATTTGTAGGTATTGTATTTAATTTATTTATTGATAGTGTAGTGTTAGGTTTAATTGCAGGTAATTGTAGGTATTTTATTTAATTAATTTATTGATAGTGTAGTGTTAGGTTTAATTGTAACTTAGGTTAGGATTTATTTTACAGGTAAATTTGTAATTATTTTAACTATTTTAGCTATTAAATAGTTCTTAACTATTTAATAGCTATTGTACCTGGTTAAAATAAATACAAAGTTACCTGTAAAATAAATATTAATCCTAAAATAGCTATAATATAATTATAATTTATGTTGTAGCTATATTAGGATTTATTTTACAGGTAAGTATTTAGCTTTAAATAGGAATAATTTATTTAATAAGAGTTAATTAATTTCGTTAGATTAAAATTATATTTAATTTAGGGGGGTGTTAGTGTTAGGGTTAGACTTAGCTTTAGGGGTTAATACATTTATTAGAATAGCGGCGAGATTCGGTCGGCAGATTAGGGGTTAATAATTGAAGTTAGGTGTCGGCGATGTTAGGGAGGGCAGGTTAGGGGTTAATAAATATAATATAGGGGTCGGCGGTGTTAGGGGCAGCAGATTAGGGGTACATAGCTATAATGTAGCTGGCGGCTCTTTGCGGTCGGCAGATTAGGGGTTAATTATTGTAGGTAGGTGGCGGCGACGTTGTGGGGGGCAGGTTAGGGGTTAATAAATATAATATAGGGGTCGTCGATGTTAGGGCAGCAGATTAGGGGTACATAGGGATAATGTAGCTGGCGGCGGCGTGCGGACGGCAGATTAGGGGTTAATAAGTGTAGGTAGCTGGCGGCGACGTAGTGGGGGGCAGATTAGGGGTTAATAAATATAATATAGGGGTCGGCGGTGTTAGGGGCAGCAGATTAGGGGTACATAAGGATAGCGTAGGTGGCGGTTGGCAGATTAGGGGTTAAAAATTTTTAATTGAGTGGCGGCGATGTGGGGGGACCTCGGTATAGGGGTACATAGGTAGTTTATGGGTGTTAGTGTACTTTAGAGTACAGTAGTTAAGAGCTTTATGAACCGGCGTTAGCCCAGAAAGCTCTTAACTACTGACTTTTTTCTGCGGCTGGAGTTTTGTCATTAGATTTCTAACGCTCACTTCAGACACGACTCTAAATACCGGAGTTAGAAAAATCCCATTGAAAAGATAGGATACGCAATTTACGTAAGGGGATCTGCGGTATGGAAAAGTTGCGGCTGAAAAGTGAGCGTTAGACCCTTTTTTGAGTGACTCCAAATACCGGAGGTAGCCTAAAACCAGCGTTAGGAGCCTCTAACGCTGGTTTTCACGGCTACCGCCAAACTCCAAATCTAGGCCTTAGTGTTTAGTCCCATTCATTTTTAAATATATCTTTAAGTTCGAATGTACAATTTTTTTTTAGTCTTAGCCCTTGTGGAAAAATTGGCCAAATTGATATATATATTTAAAAATTTAAGTTCAGTTTTTTGTTTCAATTCACTTGTTAGGAGTCTTCCTAAGTCTTGCATTTAATATCTATGGTATTTATAGAGGTATCATTCCCCTCATTATTTAGAATGTCCTTTAAAAACATTCTTTCCACATAAAAATGTTGTCTTCCATACTCAGGCTGCTAATAACCTATATGTGTAAACCACTAAGAAGTGAAGGTTAATATTGTACTGAATATATAGGAATCACGCCCAAGATACAAAGCTGTATAGTGTATGTGTACTAGTGGTATTTACCATTGATCAGAAAGATCCGAGTTTACTAGCGCAATTTGTTATTAACAAGATTGCCACAAAGTTTGCTACAATTCACCGCGGATCAAAACGCCCAGACGGTTTGTCACATGACCACATCAACCTGATAGGTAGGAATACCGCTTTACCGCAGCAATCTGAGAGTGATATAGACCACTGTAACCGCACCAGTCTGAGATATATACAAACCTCTAGGACTGCACTGATCTGAGAGGTATACAGACCATGGGGATTTCCTGACTGTAAGCAGTGAGTAAAAGCTATCCCAGATTTGAAGTATTTGTATACTATCTCTTTTCTATTGTTTGAAGAAAAATACTACACCATTCATAGAATTTATTGCATCAATAAGGTACCTTATTAACCAAATAATTCCACTCCAAATTGCAATTTTATCAATCTAAAACAGACATTCAGTACTGGGACTTGAATAAACATCACCACACTCCATTTATGGCACTTTGAGATGATAGTCTTTTTCAATCACATGTGGTCACTACCTCTAGTAGTAGGCATTTTAGTGTATTCTATGTATATGCATTGCATTTAAAGGGAGACATCCCTTACTCCCTTGTGTTTTTGTATTTCTATTTCTATTTTTCATTTTTACTTTTCTTGCTTCAGTATATATAGAGGGTGCCCTTGCTAATCCAAATGGGATAGTAAACATCTGTGTTAGGTAGCTCACAGATTGATAGATGTGACCAAAGGGGCGATCAGCAGTATATTCGATATCACAGAGTGGTAAATAACCATATAAGTACAAAATAAAAAAAAATCATAAATTGATAAAAAACTAATTATCACTACTAATCTGTGACCACACTAATGGTGTTGTGGCAGATGATTGATATAATAATACAATAGTATATTAGTGAAAATATGCAAACAATAATATATAATATATACAATAAGACCAAATCAAATATCGGTCTTAATATCTGACTGTAACAGAGTCTCTTAGATAATGGTGGTCTCTATGACAGGTGGGTGGTTGAGTAGGTCAAGGCAGCTATCTGTAAAGAATCATGGCCACGATCCAGGATCAATGATCTGCAGACAACATAGAAAGACAGATGCGCAACATGGCCCAATATTGTTGGATACAATTAGAGCAGTATTATGTGTATCAGATACGCTCACATGTAGTAGAGCACCCCTAGTGGTGCAGATGGAGCAGTCTGGGCTCAGTACCCAGAAAACTGGCCTCCAGAGATTGTATGATGGTCTGTGGATGATAGCAAAAGAAACCAGGGTGCCTATATGGCCTAGTACTGTTTGCACAGGTGAGGTAATATATAATATAAAGTGCACTCACATTTGGTGAAGCATCTCCCTTGATGCAATAGAAACAAGCTGGGATCAATAGAGTCACCCAGTAGACTTAACCACAGGTGGTCAGGAACTTCCAGTAGTCCAAAGGTAAAATTAAAAGTCCAGGATATCAAAGTATGGCAACAAGTGGTAAGTAATACGTATAAGCAACTTACTTTATTTAAAATAATAAAATTATTAGCAACGCGTTTCTCAGCCAACCAGTGGCTGTTTCATCAGGCTTAACTTTTTAATTCCATTTTATATTTTCTTATAAATTTTAAATACACCTATAATTAAAATACACCTATATTTCTGTATGCTTACATTGGATATATATAAACACATTTTATAATAATCATTCTTAGACCTGCGCTTGTTAACGCTGTCACTTACTTAAATTTGTTTCACTTATTTTGATTCTCTTTGAAGGGGTGTAATCATTAGTGACAACAAGGTCAGCTTTGTATCTTGGGCGCGATTCCTATATATTCAATACTATATTCTAAGTGTACCCATGTCTAGTCTCAAAAATACGGGCTCAGTTATATTAGATGGGCCATATACTGAACAGATAGCTTATTAATACTAGGAAATAATAAACCCAGAGAATTTCCATTGGGTGATTTAGAAATTAAGGTGGATTATTGTGAGAGACAAAAATACATATGCAAAGAAGTGAAAGAATACAAAAAAACACTTTGGTTTGGGGCCTGGTTTGGAAAAACTCTTTGTGTTTGTGATACCCTGTTTGCAAAAATACCTTCCCATATGACTTTGGAAAACTCTAATTGAGAAAGCTGAACTCTCATATTGGTGATTGGTAACGTATAAGCGGTTGTTTTATATTTTTAATGTTTTAAATCAAAGGTATTCTATAGCTATAGTTAAATTGTAGCTGTAATTTGTAGTTACAGGTAGGTGTCTAATCATATCTAGCACTAAGCAATTTACTGTTGAGAGGAAAGGTTTTGTATTTCATATTGATAAATTCATTTTTATTTACTGTGAACTCTCTTTAGAATTGCACATAAATTAGCTATTGTGTTGAATTGATAATTGTATAATAATCTCTGGGTTTAAATGAAGTATATTAGATTATATTGGGTTGAAAATAGTGAATCATATTTTCCTGGAAATTCCATTAGATTGTGGGAGTTAAGCTAAGATTTCATTGTGAGATTTGAACATAGGTGAGTACAAACATTGTTAAATAAGCTATATATATTGAATTGGTTAAACTTTGTGGCTATTTCTAAATTGTTGTAGTATAATTCATGTGAGATATTTGTTAATGGGACAGTCAACACCAGAACTTTTGTTGTTTATAAAGAAAAATAATCCCTTTATTACCAATTCCCTAGTTTTGCATAACCAACACAGTTATATTAATACATATTTTACCTCTGTAATTACCTTGTATCTAAGCTTCTGCTGACTCCCCCTTTATTTCAGTTCTTTTGACAGACTTGCATTTTAGCCATTCAGTGCTCACTCCTAGGTCACTTCACGTGCATGAGCTCAATGTTATCTATATGAAACACATGAACTAATGCCCTCTAGTGGTCAACATGCATTCAGATTAGAGGCAGTCTTCAAGGTCTAAGAAATTAGTATATGAACCTCCTAGATTTAGCTTTCAACTAAGAATACCAATAGAACAAAGCAAAATTGGTGATTAAAGTAAATTGGGAAGTTGTTTAAAATTACATTCCCTATTTAAATCATGAAAGTTTTTTTTGGACTTGACTGTCCCTTTAAGTGATTCATTTTGAGTTAGGGTTAATTTATAGAAATATTGTGGCCATACCTGTAATAATAGACAATACCTATTGAATAGTAATTAATCTAAATATCTCTATAGCCTGCTTTATATTTTAATATTATATTGATAAAATGATAGATATAACTGGTCATAGGTGATATTCAGCTACTACATAAATATAATCAAAGTGTATATAAAGATTAAATGATCAGAATTTAGGAATATTTTATAATGAGATTAAATATTAATTTTTAATAATAATATTGTTGTTGAATGTATAGATTTATTTATTTATTTATAAAATATTTTACCAGGAAGGATACATTGAGATTTCTCTCGTTTTCAAGTATGTCCTGGGACCACAAAACATTGCATTGATACAGTAGTGTACAATAAAATACAAAAACAATAATAATAAAAATATGCAAACATTTAACATAGAACTGGTAGGAAATATTTAATCAACCATGAAAGGCACATTCTGTTTTGAGATATGTAAAGAGGGATCTCTTAAAGGATATTAGGCTTGGGGAAGTTTTTAAAGTGTGAGGGAGGTCATTCCATAATTGTGGTGCTCTGTAGGAAAAGGAGGATCGAGCTGCATTCTTTATGTATGGAGGCAGACTAAATAATGTGCTGGTACTAGATCGGAGGTTATAGGAGGTGGGAATAGCAGGGCAGAGCATTCTACTCAGGTAGGGTGGGAGCTTCCCAGAAAGGCTCTTAAACACAAGGCAGGAAAGATGGAGGGTGCGTCTGGATTCCAGCGACAGCCAGCTTAGTTCTTTTAGCATGTCACAATAGATATCTCAATAGTGATATTTTGGAGTATATTGACAACATTCTGCTATATTAATTGTAGATATCACTGACAATAATTTTATACTGCTATTAAAGGGACAGTCTAGGCCAAAATAAACTTTCATGATTCAGATAGAGCATGTAATTTTAAACAATTTTCCAATTTACTTTTTATCACCAATTTTGCTTTGTTCTCTTGGTATTCTTAGTTGAAAGCTTAACCTAGGAGGTTCATATGCTAATTTCATAGACCTTGAAGGCCACCTCTTTTCAGAATGCATTTTAACAGTTTTTCACCACTAGAGGGTGTTAGTTCACGTGTTTCATATAGATAACACTGTGCTTGTGCACGTGAAGTTATCTGTGAGCAGGCACTGATTGGCTAAACTGCAAGTCTGTCAAAAGAACTGAAATAAAGGGGCAGTTTGCAGAGGCTTAGATACAAGATAATCACAGAGGTTAAAAGTATATTAATATAACTGTGTTGGTTATGCAAAACTGAGGAATGGGTAATATAGGGATTATCTATATTTTAAAACAATAAAAATTCTGGTGTCCCTTTAATTATTAATATTCATAATTACAATACGTTACACGTTGGTGGCAACTGCTGCTGATAAATACACCAACATTACTCGAGGACACTCCTGAGACGTATCAACATTACATTCCTGCTTTTTCAAATATAGTAAGAGAACGAAGAAAAATTTATAATAGGAGCAAATTAAAAGTTACTTAAAATTGCATGCTCTATCTAAATCATGAAAGTAAAAATTTGGGTTTAGTGTCCCTTTAATTAGGATTTCATATACTTAGAGCTCGATTTTTCAAAGATCTCACAAGAACTTGTTCGCCGTAATTTAACAAGCAGCGGTCACCAAACCTCCGCTTCCCTAACCTCTTCGCCACCTCTAAGGTGGCGAAATTCAATCTCCGCAGTCTAGTCCGACCGTAGAGATTGACAGCTCCTGCCCGCGCGTGATTGGCTGTGCGGGGGCAGGGGGTGGGATTGCACGCAAGTGCAAAATTGCGCTCATGTGCAATGGTGATTACCTGCGGGTAATTTCGCCCCGACACAGGCAAGCTGAGGCATACAGGGGCGCGTATACGTGCTCCTGTCCGCCTTAGCTTTGATAACTCTAGCCCTTACTTGCTATAGATTGACTCCCATGAATAATGCATAGTGCTTTTGTAGTCAACACAAGTTAATTCTTTTGATGTTTTTATATTATAACCGAGGGATCAACAATTCAAGCAACATTTTCACAGTAGAATAAGTATGTACATTATTACCAAAGCCTGTATTTTATCCTGCACAGAGGGCTGTTATATAGAGATTTTTTTTTTTGTTTTTCAATCATCCAGGAGGAATAATGCACATTTAGTTCAATGGAACACTCAAACAAAACTGTATTTATCTAAAGCAGTGATCGGGACTAACTTGGGAGCTTGTTCAGTACTGGGATAGCATTTACTAGGATTCAGTCTTGTCATAAATCAGCTTTCTTTAAAGGTCAGGAATTAACAAGGGTAAGATCTGAAAAAAAAGGAAAAAAAATACAAAAAAATAAATAAAAACAGCTGGTGGTCTTTCCTCTGCTGGAGTTAGTTGCTACCGATATTAATCTTTATTTCTTTTCTTTTGGAATTAAGTTAAGAAAAACACACAGTTTAATTACCTCCCAAAGCAACACTGTCAAATTCCTTGGGGTTTCTAGTTACAAGAAAAAAGTACCCCATATTTTCCCTCTTTAAGAAGGGCAGTGCAGGCAGCTATATTGTTTTATTTCATATCTTTGTAAAATTTGGCCAGTGATCAATCCATACTTCAGAGAGACTGAATGGAGCTGGGTTATGTAGAATTCTTCCATACTACGTTGCCATATGTTCCTCCTGCTTTCATTTGGCAGTCTGTTGTTGACTCGGATGATAATCGTCTTTTTAAAAGCCATTTACCCTTACAATTAAAAGAAATGAGTTATAGCCTCAATGGACTAATTAGTAAATGCTATTCTTTGATGAAGATCCATAAATCAAAGATTCTGTAACTTATTTATCATACTACACATAAAAGATTAAAAGGAGAGGAAATTATATGTAATATATTACTATTGGTTGTTTTATATCTTTATTAGTTCCTTGTCCAGGTGGAAAATAGAAGACTAAAATATGTAATACACGAACAACATATATTATTCTGTTAACAAACATTTTAAAAAACTGGCTCTAATTAAATGAAGTTATCTCTACAATAGTGTAAATTAAAGGGACAGTCTAGGCCAAAATAAACTTTCATGATTCAGATAGAGCATGTAATTTTAAACAATTTTCCAATTTACTTTTATCACCAATTTTGCTTTGTTCTCTTGGTATTCTTAGTTGAAAGCTTAACCTAGGAAGTTCAAATGCTAATTTCTTAGACCTTGAAGCCCACCTCTTTCAGATTGCATTTTAACAGTTTTTCACCACTAGGTGTTAGTTCACGTATTTCATATAGATAACACTGTGCTCGTGCACGAGAAGTTATCTGAGAGCAGGCACTGATTGGCTAGACTGCAAGTCTGTCAAAAGAACTGAAAAAAGGTACAGTTTGCAGAGGCTTAGATACAAGATAATTACAGAGGTTAAAAGTATATTATTATAACTGTGTTGGTTATGCAAAACTGGGAAATGGGTAATAAAGGGATTATCTATCTTTTAAAACAATAAACATTCTGGTGTAGACTGTCCCTTTAATGCTAAATATTCATAGAAACAAGAAACAAAGATTTTTTTTGACCAATAAGAAACCAAAGGTCTATAACATCTTATTTTACAATCTAAATACTTTAGGCTTAATACATTTTGCACATAGTCTTACTCCAAAAAAATCCCAGATAATTTAATTTTATCCCTACAACTTCTGCTGCAAAGCTATTTAATGCATATATTATCATTTTGGTAGAGTTGAATTATTGCAAATTACCTTTTAGTTGGCTAGCCCCTAGTTTAACCATATTTGTTTGTTATTGCTATTAGTTCAAATCAATCAATACATACTATGTTCCTGTACAGAACCAAGCATCAGCAGAGACAGACAGCAACAGCCCTGACAAAAGCAGGTCAAGATTATCTAAAGGGATGTAAAAAAAAATGATTTCACTCACAGAGGCTTCCATCAGTGAATTCCCTTACAAAAGGGAATATCCTTCCAAGTTCCAAGATGCCTCCTATAGAAAGTAATAGAATTTGCAGGAATGGGAAAATTTGCTGGGGGGACCAAATTTGGCAGGGAGCAAAGGACAGACTTTAAAAATGAAATACTGCAGCCAAAACATATCAAATTACCATCAGCGAGTTTACGAGTTTTGCATTATGAGCTGTGCGGTTCTAACGAGCAGTTTTTTCTCACCGCTCACTTACATACAGCGCTGGTATTACGAGTTTTTATAAACCCGGTGTTAAAAGACAAAAAGTGAGCATAGAGCAAAATTTAGCTCCAAATCTCACTTCAATACCAGCGCTGATTAAGTCAGCGGTGAGCTGGTGTAACGTGCTCGTGCATGATTTCCCCATAGGAATCAACGGGGAGAGCCGGCTGAAAAAAAGTCTAACACCTGCAAAAAAGCAGCGTGAAGCTCCGTAACGCAGCCCCATATATTCCTATGGGGAAATAAAATGTATGTTTACACCTGACACCCTAACATGAACCCTGAGTCTAAACACCCCTAATATTACACTTATTAACCCCTAATCTGCCGCCCCCGACATCGCCAACACCTGCATTATATTTATTAACCCCTAATCTGCCTCTCCGGACACCACCTCAACCTACATTATACTTTTGAACCCCTAATCTGCTGCCCCCAACATCGCCGCCACCTACATTATATTTATTAACCCCTAATCTGCTGCCCCCAATGTCGCTGCCACCTACCTACATTTATTAACCCCTAATCTGCCACCCCAAATTCGCCACCACTATATTAAAGTTATTAACCCCTAAATCTAAGTCTAACCCTAATCCAAACACCCCTTAACTTAAATATAATTTAAATAAATCTAAATAAAATTACTATCATTAACTACATTATTCCTATTTAAAACTAAGTACTTACCTGTAAAATAAACCCTAAGATAGCTACAATATAACTAATATTTACATTATAGCTAAGTTTGTATTTATTTTAACTAGGTAGAATAGTTACTAAATAGTTATTAACTATTTAATAACTACCTAGCTAAAATAAATACAAAAGTACCTGTAAAATAAAACCTAACTTAAGTTACAATAACATCTAACACTACACTATAATGAAATAAATTAACTAATTTAAATACAATTACCTAAATTAAATTAAATTAACTAAAGTACAAAAAACAAACAAACACTAAATTACAGAAAATAATAAACAAATAAATAATAAAAGGGCAGTTAGCTCTTTTGCAGGCCCAAACCCTAACCTAAAAATAAAACCCAGCCAATAAACCCTTAAAAAACCTAACACTAACCCCCTAAAGATCAACTTACAGTTCTCAAGACCCGACATCCATCCTAAAGGAAGGGGCAGAAGTCTTCATCCAACCGGGCCGAAGTCCTCAACGAAGCCGGGAGAAGTCTTCATCCAAGCCGGGCAAAGTGGTCCTCCAGACGAGCAGAAGTCTTCATCCAGACGGCATCTTCTATCTTCATCCATCCGACGTGGAGCGGGTCCATCTTCAAGACATCGACGCAGAGCATCCTCTTCATCCGACAACTAAAGACTTCTTCTGCTTTTCTACACGGGATCCCCATCTGTCCAGAATTACCCCGGAAGACCCCACGTTATGGAAGCAGTGAAGGCAGGAGGAGCGGTTGCGTGAAAAATACAGGTACAATTGTTAACTCTCTCTTGTTTGAAGAAACGCTTCTACGGCAGACTGTGAAACACGCGTTGTTATACGGCTCCTCCTTTCCATGCTTTAACGTGTTTGTGGCTATTTCTCGTTTGGAGTGGATGCCTGGCTTGTCTGGCTTTGAGGCACTTTGGGAATTATACATCACTGTTTGACTTTATCTCATTTGGATTACAAATATTAACATTTTACAGTGGATTTATTTTCATCATTGTTCTTATTCCCCTGGTGCACCAGATTTTTCTTGGCCAGTCTGATTTAAACGTGTATATTGGGATCCCTTGTATGAATGTGATTTGAGTGTTTGTTTCATTTATTTATTAAAGTGTGCTTTTGTATTTTTGACATACTGTATCTCCTGTGTCTGATATGCCTAGACTTTTAGAAACTCCTTATTTTGGAGTATCTACTTTCTTTTCTCTGTTGTCTCAGGTGTTAGACTTAGGGTTAGACTTAGGTTTAAGGGTTAATAAATTTAGTATAGTGGCGGCGATGTTGGGGGCAGCAGATTAGGGGTTAATAAGTGTAGGTAGGTGGCGGCGATGTTAGGGACGGCAGATTAGGGGTTAATAATATTTAACTATTGTTTGCGAGGCGGGAGTGCGGCGGTTTAGGGGTTAATATGTTTATTATAGTGGCGGCGATGTCGGCGACAGCAGATTAGGGGTTAATAAGTGTAGGTAGGTTGCGGCGACATTGGGGGCGGCAGATTAGGGGTTAATAAATATAATGTAGGTGTCGGCGATGTTGGGGGCAGCAGATTAGGGGTTCATAAGTATAATGCAGGTAGCGGCGGTGTCCGGAGCAGCAGATTAGGGGTTAAAAAAATTAATTTTAGTGTTTGCGATAAGGGAGGGCCTCGGTTTAGGGGTTAGTAAGTAGTTTATGGGTGTTAGTGTACTTTTTAGCCCTTTAGTTATGAGTTTTATGCTATGGCGTTGTACCATAAAACTCATAACTACTGACTTTAAAATGCGGTAGGACTCTTGACAGGGTAGGGTGTACCGCTCACTTTTTGGCCTCCCAGGACAGACTCGTAATACCGGCGCTATGGAAGTCCCATAGAAAAAAGACTTTTCGAAGTTTACGTAAGTCGTTTTGCGGTAAGGCCAAAAAAGTGTGAGGTGACCTAAACCTAAACCTTCAAGACTCGTAATACCAGCAGGCGTAAAAAAGCAGCGTTAGGACCTGTTAACGATGCTTTTTTAGCTTACCGCAAAACTCGTAAATTAGCCGCATGTTTTTTAAATGTATAGGGCTAGATTACAAGTGGCACGCTAACATATGCACGCAAGAGATATAGGAATATTGTGATCACGCTAACTTGTGCCCATATTACTTCTAGATTGTAAATTCCCACGGGAATAGGGCCCTCAATCCCTCCTGTATGTGTTTGTAAATTTTGTCCTGTCTCTGACAAGTCTTGTATTGTTTTATTTAAATGAATTGTATCCATGGACAGCACTGCGGAATGTGTTGGCGCTCAATAAATAAAGTATAATAATAATAATAATATTACAAGTTGAAAGTAAACAAAACTGCATGAGCGCAATCTAATTTAATGCATAACTGAAGGCCTTGCATAAAGTGTTAGGGATAAAATATAAGTTACACTAAACACAACATAAATACATTAAAATATACTGTTACACTCATATAAACACTATCTAATAAATAGACACAAAAGTTTTTTATAAGGGTACAAAGGTATATGGTATATGACCATGTATTTGATTGCAAAGGGGTACACAAAAAAATAACAATGTGTTTACTGTGTATTTACTGTAAATATTTCACATTCCAATGTTCTTCACATACAGGAAATTGTTATTTTTATTATTAAATATATATTCTTTTTTTTATCTGTATTCACCTATACCTGTATAGTTTCCTATATATATATACAGTATATATATATCTTTATATACATATATTTATATATCTATACTTATAGATATATATGCATAGATATATATTTTACATTAACATAATCAGATATATATAGATATATATATATTTAATAAAAAAAATGTCGGGTTAGTACGCATGAATGAGTTAACTTAAGGCTCCTTATGTAAAATATTACATTTGAAAAAATATAAATAATTAATATTAATAATTATAATAGAAACTGTAATAAATATATTCTATGCATTATTTAGAATTTCTTACTACATCTATAATAATTATTTACATTAATTATTAATATTTTTCAATATTTTATATTTAATAAATACATAACGCACCTTAACATAACTGATGTTGGGTTAGCGCACCTGAAGAATTAGTATACTCCTGTCGGGATTTTGTGCGGTGTTTACACTTGAGTGGGAGCTCTAAATACTGCTCCACTTGTAATCTAAGCCATAGGGGTAGATTTATCAAGCAGCGGATGCTGTAGTCTACCCCGTAGTTTCAGGTTTTCCTGAAACATAAGTTAAGAAGCAGCGGTCTCAAGACCGCTGTTCCTTAACTCATCCGCTACCTCTGAGGTGGTGGACAGCAATTATCCTGATCGGATACGATCATGATGATTGACACCCCCTGCTAGCGGCCGTTTGGCTTCGAATGTGCAGGAGGGGGGTATTGCACAAGCATTTCACACAAAATGCTTGTGCAATAATAAATGCAGGCAGCGAATGCTATCAGCATTGATAGATGCCGGGCAGACATGATCTGCTACAGCGGATCATGTCCGCCCAACACGATAAATCGGCCACATAGTGTCTTACAATTCCATCTATTTATGTAAGCAGGTGTTTATACATTAGAGTACAGGTGACCCTCGTTTTACAACGGTTCAATTTACACCGTTTCAGAATAACAACCTTTTTTTCCAGTCATGTGACTGCTATTGAAAAGCATTGAGAAGCAGTGCATTTATTAAAATAGCCAGTAGGTGGAGCTGTCCGCTTGTGTTGCAGCAAAGCCAGCAAGCTGAAATTAATCAGTTTAACCAGACCTGAGCTATCGAGCAGATTTCAAAGGAACAAGATCTTCCTGTCTATAAATCAGTCCAGATTGGAATGCATAGAAAGAACTGTGCAAGTGAAGTCTGTGTTGTGTGATTATTTTATTAGGTTTATAATGCTGTTTAGCAAATGTTTTTGTTCATTTAACTTAGTTTAATTATATATTCTGTGTTGTGTGGTTATTTTATTAGGTTTATAATGCTGTTTAGCATATAAAGTCTTCATTTCAAAGCTTTAAAAATAATGTATTAGGTGTTACTTATGCCAATTTTGAGAGGGACCTGGAACCTATCTCCCTCACTTCCCATTGACTTACATTATAAACTGGGTTTCAATTTACAACGGTTTCAATTTACAACCACTCCTTCTGGAACCTAACCCCGGCGTAAACTGAGGGCTACCTGTATTGTGTTTTGCATATTTTGACACAATCTTGCTACATTTCAGTTTGCAAAAAAAAAAAAAAAACAGTAAAATTTGCAGGGAACAAATGTTTAGAGAATATGCCAAGGCCAAGAAGATAACTTTAAGCTACGCCCATGGAACTCCCCTGTTAAAGGGATATTAAACCCACAAAATCTCTTTCATTATTCAGATAGAGAATGTAATTTTAAAAGTTTCCAATTTATTTCTATTATCCCATTTGCTTCGTTCTCATGTAATTCTTTGTTGAAGGGATACCTAGGTAGGTATCGTGAACATGCCTGTGGCACTGCATGACAGGAAATAATGCTGCCATCTAGTGCTCCTGGTAATGTATAACATTGTAGCAAAACTGCTGCCGTATAGTGCTGTAGACACGTGCACACTCGTGAGCTTACATCCCAGCTTTTTCAACAAAGAATAACAAGAAAACAAAGAACATTTGATAACAAAAGTAAATTGGAAAGTTGTTTAAAATTGTATGTTCTACCTGAATCATGAAAGAAAAAAAAAATGGGTTTTATGTCCCTTTAAGCCCAATAGGAGAGACAGAGGAATTCAATTTACAAAAAGAAAAACATTGCAGATTTTTTACTCCATAATTTTCGATACGAGTTTAATTTTTTTCCATAAAATAAGATTTTTGTAGAGCAATTTCTTTATACTTTTTAATTCAATTTAACAATAGAACTTTTACGGCATCATAATTTTTTTTTACTGCATCTTATTTCAATATGTAATTTAATCATTTTATACGATTTTTAAAGTTATATATGTTTGTGAGCCCAATTGTAATACTGAAACTCCTTCACATACTTAAAATGATGGTAAAGTTAAAGGGACACTGAACCCAAATTTTTTCTTTTGTAATTCAGATAGAGCATGCAATTTTAAGCAACCTTCTAATTTACTCCTATTATCAATTTTTATTTGTTCTCTTTCTATCTTTATTTGAAAAAGAATGTCCACAACAGCACTTGTTTATTGGTGGATGAATGTATCCACCAATCAGCAAGAACAACCCAAGTTGTTCACCAAAATGGGCCGGCATCTAAACTTACATTTTTGCTTTTCAAATAAAGATACCAAGAGAATGAAGATCATTTGCTAATAGGAGTAAATTAGAAAGTTGCTTAAAATTGCATGCTCTGTCTGAATCACAAAAGAAAAAAATTGGGTTCAGTGTCCCTTTAAACTGTTCACTTTTTACAAATGATAATATGATAGTGCTTTTTAAAAAGTTCAATAGTATCTGCAAGTAGGTATATATACTGTGTTTAGATTGTTATCAGTAACATTCCCAAGATGTCCTCGATTAGTTACAGTATCTTTCTATTATTTGCTTACATATTTTTCCTTAAAGGGACACTATCCACATTTTTTCATTTGTGATTCAGATAGAGCATGCAATTTCAAGCATCTTTCTAATTTACTCCTATTATCAAATTTTCTTCATTCTCTTGGTATCTTTATTTGAAGCAAGAATGTAAGTTTAGATGCCGGCCCATTTTTGGTGAACAACCTGGGTTGTTCTTGCTGATTGGTGGATAAAATCACCCACCAATAAACAAGTGCTGTCCAGTGTACTGAACCAAAAAAATTGGTTCCTTAGCTTATATGCCTTCTTTTTCAAATAAAGATAGCAAGAGAACGAAGAAAAATTGATAATAGAAATAAATTCGAAAGTTGCTTAAAATTGCATGCTCTATCTGAATCACAAATGAAACAATGTGGGTACAGTGTCCCTTTAATGAAAAATATGTAAGCAAAAATAGAAAGATACTGTAACTAATCGAGGACGTCTTGGGAATTTGACTGATAATCTATAACTCTCTTGTTTCTACTATAACTATTTTAAATTGGCATTATATATATTGTTTAACATCACTTTAATTGCAGGTAATATCCCTTTGCAAGACATTGGGGTATATTTAAGTGTCAACTGAAAATTCGCCGGAATTCCGCATCATAATTGTTGTGAGATTAATCCGACCTAGTTATCAAAGCCTCAAGATCGCCAAATGTTGAAGTTTGTGACATAACATACGATCCTGCGATCTCAATCCGACGCTTACGTCATTACAGATGTTCCGAATACACATTCGGCTCTATTTTACACTTTTCCCCATTTATCAAATAGTTAATAGGTACGCTCGCGGCTATTCCAACGCATCGTACCTGGTTGTCAATCCGCCACCCTTGAAGCCGTGGATGCTATAGAAATCAATGGGAGTCTGAAAGCACCAAAGCTTATGTTCGATGCTGCAAGACAATTAAATATACCCCATTGATTTCTATGGTATTCCTAACATCCTAACATAAACCCTGAGTCTAATCACCCCTAATCTGTCGCCCCCGACATCATCGCAACCTAAATAAAATGTATTAACCCCTATTCCGCCGCTCCCCGACACCGCCGCCACTAAATAAACTTATTAACCCCTAAACCTCTGGCCTCCCACAACACCACCACTAACTAAACCTATTAACCCCTAAACCTTCAGCCCCCCACATCGCCAAAAACTAAATGAAGCTATTAACCCCTAAACCTAACAACCCCTTAACTTTAAATTAAAATTACAACATTCCTATCTTCAAATAAATTAAAACTTACCTGTAGAATTAAAATAAACTATTTTTAAACTATTAATTAACCTACCCTAACTATTATACTACAATTACATTAAGCTACCAATTAAATAAACTAAATTACAAATTAAAAAACCTAACCCGACTAAAATTATTTAAATATACAATTAAACCTTATTTAAAAGTACTAAACTACCAACAACAAAAAAAAGTTACAGAAAAACAAACACTAAATTATGAAAAATAACAAACCAAATTATCCCAAAAATTTTTTTTTACACCTAATCTAATAGCCCTATCAAAATGAAAAAGCCCCCCCAAAAGCCTAGCCTACAATAAACTACCAGTGGCCCTTCAAAGGGCCTTTTGTGGGGCATTGCCCCAAAGATATCAACTCTTTTACCTGTAAAAAAAATACAAAGACCCCCCAACAGTAAATTCCACCACCCAACCAACCCCTCCCAAATAAAAACCCTAACTCTAAAAAAAAACTAAGCTACCCATTGCCCTGAAAAGGGCATTTGTATGGGCATTGCCCTTAAAAGGACATTTAGCTCTTTTACTGCCCAGACCCTAATCTAAAAATAAAACCCACCCCGACGATCCACTTACAGTTGTTGAAGTCCCGCTTGAAGGATCCATCCAGCCAGCGTAGTCATCATCCATGCGGCAAGAAGTCTTCATCCAGGCAGCCTCTTCTATCTTCATCCAGCCGGCGCAGAGTGGGTCCATCCTGAAGACATCTGACGCAGAGCTCCTCTTCTTTACGGTCGCCGCCGTAAACTGAATCTTCAATGCAAGGGACGCGATTCAAGATGGCGTGCCTTGCATTCCTATTGGCTGATTTCAGTGTTAAATTCAAATCAGCCAATAGGAGGTGAGCTTCTGAAATCATATTGGCTGTTCAAATCAGCCAACAGGATGAGAGCTACTGAAATTCTATTGGCTGTTCAAATGTTACTTCTGAGACCTTCTCAGCTCTATGGCCTGCTCTTCGTTAAACCTTGCTGCTCCTTATGTTAGCTGTTCCTATACTACCTCATTCCTTCAATTAGTTAACTTTAGTTCTGGGATTTTTCATTATCTTTCCACTTGATACTGGGATAAGAAGACTACTGGCCAGGATTGGTCTGATAAGGAAATATCCCACAAACATAACATTATACTTGGGCCATGGACCCAAATGAGGTAACACGAGCCATATTGCTTCTAAAGAAAAGGTCAGAGGGGAGCTTTGTGACTCTTTTTTGCAACTTGCCATAACTTCAATAAAATTCATGTTCTTTACTCTTTTAAAAAATGCTCTGTTTCCATCATACCATGTTTGTTCTTAGATCATCACTTTAGATACGTCTGTTTAGAATTTTTCTCAAAGAACCAAAAGTATCCAGACTGTAAAATCTAAATTTAACTTTTTATTATTCTGACAGGGCATACAACTTTCCAATTAACCTCTATTATCAAATTTGCTCTGGTCTATTGGTATCCTGTGTTTTGGAGAAGATTAAAAAATGTATGGGAGCTAGCTGAGCACATCTGGTGAGCCAATGACAAGGGGCATATATGGGCAGCCACCAATCGTTAGTTAGCTCCCAGCAGTGCATTGCTGCTCTTGACCCTACCTAAGTATTCTCTTCAACAAAGGATACCAAGTAAATAAACCATATTTGATAATATAAGTAAATTGGAAAGTTGTTTAAGGTTGTGTGCTGTGTGTAAATCATGAAAGTTTAATTTTTACTATACTGTCCTTTTGGTTTGTTTCAACTGACTGCTTGTGTGTCTCAGAGGATGCATATTTCTCACCAGCTAAAGTTAGTATTTAGTTGGTGTTTGGTGAGCCACAAAAAATGTTTTCTGAAATCTGTCATACCACTCCAGGACTCAGGGATGTTGATCTCCTAGAGCTTATAGTAATTTTTCAGGCTCTGAGGAACCTGGGATATCCTTTAGTATAATTTTCATATTCCAATGGACAAAAAGGAGCTCACATCAGATGTGTAATGCAAGAAGATGCTGTTATTCACATATGCCTAAATTTAGAGTTTTGTCGGTAAAGACCAGCGTACCTAACGCTGCTTTTTTTCCCAATGCACCCTTCCAACAACACTGGTATTTAGAGTTGTCTGAGGGGCTGCGTTAGGCTCAAAAAAGGGTGCGTTGAGCCTAACTTAGCTCCACTTCAACTCTCAATACCAGCGTTGCTTACGGTAGCGGTAAGCTGGGAAAACGTGCTTGTGCATGATATCCCCATAGGAAACCATGGGGCTGAGCTGGCTGAAAAAAAACCTAACACCTGCAAAAAAGCAGCGTTCAGCTCCTAACGCAGCCCCATTGTTTCCTATGGGGAAACACTTTCTAAGTCTGCACTTAACACCCTAACATGAACCCCGAGTCTAAACACCCCTAACCTTACACTTATTAACCCCTAATCTGCCGCCCCCGCTATCGCTGACCCCTGCATATTATTATTAACCCCTAATCTTCCGCTCCGGACACTGCCGCCACCTACATTATCCCTATGAACCCCTAATCTGCTGCCCCTAACACCGCCGACACCTATATTATATTTATTATCCCCTAATCTGCCCCCCCCAATGTCGCCGCCACCTTACCTACATTTATTAACCCCTAATCTGCCGACCGGACCTCGAAGCCACTATAATAAATGTATTAACCCCTAAACCGCCGCACTCCCGCCTCCTAAACACTATAATAAATAGTATTAACCCCTAATCTGCCCTCCCTAACATCGTCGCCACCTACCTACAATTATTAACCCCTAATCTCCCGCCCGCACCATCGCCGTTACTATAATAAAGTAATTAACCCCTAAACATAACTCTAGCCCTAACACCCCCTAACATAAATATAATTTATATTAAACAAAATAATATTCCTAAAATTAAATAAATTATTCCTATTTAAAACTAAATACTTACCTATAAAATAAACCCTAATATAGCTACAATATTATTAATAATTACATTGTAGCTATTTTAGGATTTATTTTTATTTTACAGGCAACTTTGTATTTATTTTAACTAGGTACAAAAGCTATTAAATAGTTAATAACTATTTAATAGCTACCTAGTTAAAATAAATACAAAATTACATGTAAAATAAATCCTAACCTAAGTTACAATTAAACCTAACACTACACTATCATTAAATTAATTAAATAAATTACCTACAATTAAATACAATTAAATAAACTATTCTATAGTACAAAAAAAAAAAAACACTACATTACAAAAAAAAAAAAGAATTACAAGCAGTTTAAACTAATTACACCTAATCTAAGCCCCCTAATAAAATAAAAAATCCCCCCAAAATAAAAAATCCCCTACCCTATTCTAAAATACAAAAGTAATCAGCTCTTTTACCAGCCCTTAAAAGGGCTTTTTGCGGGGCCTTGCCCCAAAGTAATCAGCTCTTTTACCTGTAAAAAAAAATACAATCCCCCCGCCCAACATTACAACCCACCACCCACACACCCCTACTCTAACCCACCCAAACCCCCCTTAAAAAAACCTATCACTAACCCCCTGAAGATCTCCCTACCTTGAGTCGTCTTCACCCAGCCGAGCCGAATTCTTCATCCAAGCGGAGCAAGAAGATGTCCTCCATTCGGTAGAAGTCTTGATCCAAGCAGCAAAGAAGAGGTCCTCCATCCGGGCGAAGTCTTGATCCAAGCGGCAAAGAAGAGGTCTTCCATCCGGGCGATGTCTTCTTCCAAGCGGCATCTTCTATCTTCTTTCTTCCGGATCCATCTTCATCCCGCCGACGCGGAATATCCTTCTTCCCCGACGGACTAACGACGAATGAAGGTTCCTTTAAGGGACGTCATCCAAGATGGTGTCCCTTCAATTCCGATTGGCTGATAGAATTCTATCAGCCAATCGGAATTAAGGTAGAAAAAATCTGATTGGCTGATGCAATCAGCCAATCAGATTGAAGTTCAATCCGATTGGCTGATCCAATCAGCCAATCGTATTAAACTCGCATTCTATTGGATGATCAGAACAGCAAAAAGCCCTTTTAAGGGCTGGTAAAAGAGCTGATTACTTTTGTATTTTAGAATAGGGTAGGGGATTTTTTATTGGGGGGGGATTTTTTATTTTATTAGGGGGCTTAGATTAGGTGTAATTAGTTTAAACTGCTTGTAATTCTTTTTTTTTCCTGTAATTTAGTGTTTGTTTGTTTTTTGTATTATAGAATAGTTTATTTAATTGTATTTAATTGTAGGTAATTGTAGGTAATTTATTTAATTTATTTAATGATAGTGTAGTGCTAGGTTTAATTGTAACTTAGGTTAGGATTTATTTTACATGTAATTTTTGTATTTATTTTAACTAGGTAGCTATTAAATAGTTATTAACTATTTAATAGCTTTTGTACCTAGTTAAAATAAATACAAAGTTGCCTGTAAAATAAAAATAAATCTTAAAATAGCTACAATGTAATGATTAATTATATTGTAGCTATATTAGGGTTTATTTTATAGGTAAGTATTTAGTTTTAAAAAGGATTATTTTATTTAATTTTAGGAATATTATTTTGTTTAATATAAATTATATTTATGTTAGGGGGGTGTTAGGGTTAGGGGTTAATAACTTTATTTTAGTAGCAGCGACGGAGCGGGCAGGAGATTAGGGGTTAATAATTGTAGGTAGGTGGCGGAGATGTTAGGGAGGGCAGATTAGGGGTTAATACTATTTATTATAGTGTTTGCGAGGCGGGAGTGTGGCGGTTTAGGGGTTAATACATTTATTATAGTGGCGGCGAGGTCCGGTCGGCAGATTAGGGGTTAATAAGTGTAGGTAAGGTGGCGGCGACGTTGGGGGGGGGCAGATTAGGGGTTAATAAATATAATATAGGGGTCGGCAATGTTAGGGGCAGCAGATTAGGGGTTCATAAGTATAACGTAGGTGGCAGCGATGTCCGGTCGGCAGATTAGGGGTTAAAAAAAATTATTAGAGTGGCGGCGATGTGGGGGGGCCTCGGTTTAGGGGTACATAGGTAGTTTATGGGTGTTAGTGTACTTTAGAGCACAGTAGTTATGAGCTTTATATTCCGGCGTTAGCCCATAAAGCTCTTAACTACTGACTTTTTTTTGCGGCTGGAGTCTTGTCGGTAGAGGGTCTACCGCTTACTTCTTCCAAGACTCCAAATACCGGCGTTAGGCAGATCCCATTGAAAAGATAGGATACGCAATTGGCGTAAGGGGATCTGCGGTAGCCTGGAATCGCGGTAGGGAAGTGAGCGTTAGACCCTTTCCTGGCTGACTCTAAATACCAGCGGGTGGCCAAAAGCAGCGTTAGGACCCCTTAACGCTGCTTTTGACGGCTAACGCAAAACTCTAAATCTAGGGGATAGTCTCTCAATTTCTACTCTTTGATGTGAGATCTTTACAAATACCAAGAAAATGTTCTAAGCATTAATAAAATTAATCTAAAAGATTAGTCTCACAACATGGATGTCTTCCTAGAAACCTCCAGAAATAGATAGTTTTAGATATATACTTGATTACAACATTGACAACCTCCCAGTAATTGTTATTTCTAGATATGTACCTGATTGAAACAAAGACAAATACTAGGTTTTATGGCGGAAGCAGGGATCTTTTGTTCTAGAAATTCCTTTAGAATATTGACTAGTGTATGTCTTTCCTCCAATCATTCCACTTCCCTGAGTGATCCAAAATATTTAACAAGACAAATAGAAGGTTATTATTCTGCATCCAATCAGGCCCAAAGGGGCTTAGTTTTTAAAACTATTTTTTTATGCTTTTTCCTTGTTATCTAGTATTTCAGGATCCATTACTTTTCCAATAACTAAAAGTGCTTGAATTAATGGCTTAGTAATTTATTCTCAAAAATAAAGGATTTTTAGTGATTTCGATTCTATTTAATACCAGTAAAATATTATCAGCTAAGACACATTATAGAGAATGGGATATGGTAGCTATTAGTGTAAATATATAAATGTTCCTTTATATTCCATATCTGGTTCTTCTAAATGACAATAACATTTGTTTATCCATTCTTTTTTTTTGTTAGTGAACGTTTAAGCACTTTCATTACTTTTTCACAATATTTTCCTGGGTTTGGAAAGGCAAGGTCCAATATATAAATACCGCCTTGATATCTTAATTTGGTTCCTCAGGTATTACATCACCATTTCAAACCATTGCACAAAGCACCTTAACTTTTCATGCTATTTGGCGTGTTGCTTTGTCCATAGCCCAGGTGCATGTGAAAGCTTGGTACTCTATATTGACTTTCTCTTCACCTTATTTCTTACTAGATATGTACGATTCGTTTCAGATCGATTCAGAAATTCGGCCGAATTCTTAAAATTCGGGATTCGGATCGATCCGAATTTCTGAATTAAAATAGTGCCAAATCTACCGAGTAAATCCGAATTAGTTCGGATTTATTCAGATTTATTCGGTAGATTTGGATGGCCATGGATTACACTAGTATTGTACATTATATTAGGTTATATCACTCTGCTATGGGTTACACCTAATATACAGTACATAATACTAGTCTAATCCCACCTAACACTTACCGAAATTCCGAATTTCCGAACCGAATCGAACAGAATTTATTCGAATCCGAAACTAATCCGAAACTAATCCGAACCGAATTGATTCAAATGTTTCCGAATTCGAATGGATCCCAACCGAAATTCGAAAAAATCCGAACCGAATTTTTTCGCCATGCACATATCTATTTCTTACCAAGTTAAACCTATTTTCCATAAACCTCCTTCAATTCTTATGACTAAATAAAATTATTATTTTTCAGGTAGTACTTGCGAGCTCCGACAACATCTAGATTATAGAACGAAGCTGAATCTTTTAAAGGAAGATGGAATTTATTTGTTTCTGTATTCATGTAACATAGAACATTTCATTTATTTCTCTGGTTGCCTTTAAGGTCATAACTAAATTACCAGGACTGTTGCAGCTTCTAAGGTTTACCCAGAAAACCTATATTTAAAAAAGAATGTTCAGAACTGCCACTTGGGGGCCGAATTATCAACCCTCTGTCCGACATGATCCGATCAGCGACAGACATCACTGAATGTGGAGAGCAATATGCTCTCCGCATTCAACATTGAACCAGCAGCTCTTGTGAACTGCTGGTGCAACATCGCCCCCTGTAATCGGCCACTAGCGGAGGGTGTCAATCAATCCGATCGTATTCGATCGGGTTGATTTCCCGCAATGTCTGTCAGCCTCCTCAGAGCAGGCGGGCAGGTTATGGAGCAGCGGTCTTTAGACCGCTGCTTCATAACTGGTGTTTCTGGCGAGCCTAATGGCTCGCCAGAAACACGGGCCTTCAAGCTCCATACGGAGCTTGATAAATAGGCCCCTTGGTCTTTGTTGCAAACGTTCATGAAGTTCTACTAGTTTTTTGTGTCTCTTTCTGTACAAGCCCAATTTTGAGGTTTAGGATTATACACAGTACTTTCTCAGACCCAGGCAGTATTAGTTTTTGTTCTACCCTTACATGTGGTTAGCTATGACACCAGTATTGCTTTATCTTCAAACTCATCATATAAAGGATTTCATGCGTAATAATTGTGCTTTTTACAGGATTTTTAAAACTTGTGTCTTCTTGTTCTCTCCATATATATCTTGCTGGCTGTCATGAGTGGATAACTGGAGGTTGATCACAACCCAATTTAAATAAGGCAACAGATCACAGATAATTCACTATGATTGGACTAGGAGGACTGAGCTATGAATGAATACTCTGAGACATAAAATGGACAATAAAATGATGGACCAATTAGTATAAGCCAGAAGTATCTATCAGCCAATGACCATAGGAAGCAGACAACTGATACTGTTGTTAGTTTCAATTTAGAATGAACTAATAGTATGTTTAAAAAAGTGTTTTTGCCGAAGGATGATGATCTTTATTAGTACAATGTCCTATTAAGTGGAAACAAGAAGATATGTGGTAAATGGAGCACCAGGTAAATAGGTAGGTAACTAGTTAGTAAGCACAAGAGATGGGTAGCAGGCCATAAGGTTTGATATCGGTAACAGAATACCAGGTAGCATGGGCATGTAGCAGGCCAGGAGGTACAAGAACCATGTTAAAGGCCATACAGTACGATAGTTAGGCTGTAGGCAATTGGAGAAATAAGCTAAATAATACCAGTAATTGTAGAAAAAAAAAAAACAAATAAGGGCGTTATGATGTTTCCTTTAATAGTATTGTCTTTGTTTAGAGAAAAGCATATCAATAAGAAAGATTTCATATTATAATAAATAGCATAGAGCTCCAGTTGTGGCAGGGTTCTACATTAGCAACAGTTAATGGTAGCCTTAGGACTTGGTGATGTTACACAAGCTATATGTGGTTTAACTAAAGAAAAAAGAGGAGGAGGAGTCAAAGGGAAGGTCCCATATAAAGATATTTGTGAACTATTTCTACCTAAAACAGCATTGAGTCTTCATACCCTCAAATACTGAATATGGTTCTACTAAGATTCTAAAAAAATAATTTTTTCTTTTAGCAGGAATCTGTTTTTAGATTACTTTATGTAATTAATCTCTGTATGTGATCTGTTTCACTTTATAGGTACTAAATCTCTTTCACAAACCATTCCAATAGGAGGTAAATTCTGATATATGTATCGCCATTTAGAAACTGTTAGCATCTTCTACTTCCTTTCGTAAAAAACAATAATAAAATCCAAATAATAAAGTTATAAACTTTTGAAGAAACAAAAGTAAGCTAATTGTATCATGGGGAAATGTCAGGCATTTGGGCGACTCTTGATTCACTAACATAAGGAAATTATCATGATGTGTTAAAGGTTTAGTTCAAAGCAGCGTGAACTCTTAATATTATTAGCTCCCTAAAAAATAAAGGGCATCCTGAGGGCAAGAACACTGCTAGACACTGAAGTTAATTTGGCAAATCTTTATAAAGTGCCAAATGGTGAAACGTCCAATGATGCTTAACAAATCCAAATGTTGTGATCAGATACAATATCCTATTTTTAATGATACTCTGTGGGACTAGACTTTTAGGAAGTTTGGTTCATTAATGTTGCTAAGAGTAATCTTTAAATGAACAATGACAAACCTCAAGTCCTGCTATGCCAAAATATAAAAGTATTCACTGTAACACTTAAATAAATTAATACACTAGCTTTCTTTCTTAAAACATTGAAATATACCAGAGGGCAGTGAATTCTAGCTGTTCCTAAACAAGACTTTTGAGATCAGGGTAACATTTTTGCTATGTTATTATTCTGGCACTAAGCCTAGAAGTATTCATATTAAAGACCTTTTTCTCATGGCTGTGGGACAATCTAAATAAAACCCTACTTGCACAACACCAGAGCACAATATGTACTTAACATGCTATATTCCCTTTCTAAAGGTTTTACCACTGCTAGATTTTTTTTTTTCCTCTGGCAATCATCTGAAACAAAGCAATAAAACAAAAGTCAGAGTTTGGCAAGATGAAATTTATCAGCTGATCAAAGAGGTTAATCTGACAGTCATTGAAATGAGAAGGAAGCCATTTGTTTCAGGCTGCCAACACTAACATAGCAACTGCTATTGGAAGTCTGAAGGCTGCAGTGGAATAAAAAAGGAATGCCAGTGTGTCGATTTGTGCAGAATAAAAAATAAAACACAAAGACCAAATGGCAGGTTGGAGAAACTGTTGTACATGTGTTTGTTGTCCTCATGAAAATCTATCAGATGCGGATGTAAAATAAGAAAGGAGTATGGCCTTAGTCCACATTTTGACAATCTGTCAGGTCCAAGGACTCCTTCATTTGATTCTAGTGTTGTGGACCGAACAATCAAGATATTTTATGGAAACATTGTGACTCCAAATGGGAAATTTCAGAATGTGTCTACATCCAAAAATGCTTAAAAATACATTTAAATTGGCTTTCATAATATTGTTACTGCCATTATGGTTGTTAAAGGTTATAACTGGCTCCTAAAAATTCTGGCTGGCTGCCCATCACATTCCACAAAGTATATGTAGCAATTAACTAATTAATAGTAAGATATACAGTCATTCAATCTGAGTTCTAAAGTGGTCTGTATATTCAATCACCTGTTTGTTTGATGTGAATGCTTAGAAAGTGCTACCCAAGGGAATCCCTATTGATAAGAAGTATATACATTTAAAGGGACCAGAATAATGCTGAAGAATATTAAATATTTATTTAGAAATGCTATAAGATTCAGAAAAAAATGCTATTAGTTACATTCGTCTGAAAACAATCCAGGAATGCCCTTGTCAGTTGATTGATTTTTGTGTAAGTATTACAGATGGGCGAATGTGGTTAATATGCAATTTGCTTAATAGAACGAATAGTTTTGTGCACATTCATTTTGGACAACCAAATGTTGATAAGAACGAAAATCCATTAAAATTCAGTAATCAAATGTTATTTCTGGTTATCGAACGTTAATTTAATTTTCGAAATGTTCATATTAACAAATACTGTTCAGAAGTTCAATAGTTCATGTGATAGAGAATTTAGTAAATTGATACATAATGGATACAAATTTATTGATTTGAATGTTTTCATTTAAATACTGCATAATTTGAATATTACATTTAAAGAAAGCATTAGAAATACTATTACATATACAGTATATTGATTCAAATTTTTCTAATTTGAATATTGCATAATTCAGTAAAAATTATGCAATATTCGAAATAATTTTTTTTAAATAGAATATTACATTTAAAGAGAGCATTAGAACTACTATTGCATTAAACAAATGTTAGAATGTTGAACAAATATTCAAAATTCAAAACAAGCGAATGTGTTAAAATATGTTTTATTTTTCGAATGTTGCAAAAACATTCGCCCATCTCTAAGAATTATAAAAACTTTACTTTTATTCTTAGCCAACCCTGATGTTGGTCTGCAGGATTCATCTCATTTTGGCACAAAAACATTAATATCTGTATTTGCGCAGATATTTGTGTGATGCGTTTTTACTTTAATAGGGCCAATGCCAAAATGAGCTGAATCTTGCAGGCCTTGGCCCTTTTCAGCATTAGTTTCACAAAATTATTGAAGAATAACTAATATATGCACAACTTTATTTGATACTACTTTTATTTTAATGGAATGACCTAGTCAAAATAAAACGTTCATGATTCAGACAGAGCATGCAATTTTAAGTAACTTTCTAATTGACTCCTATTATCAATTTTTCTTCATTCTCTTGGCATCTTTATTTGAAGACGCAAGAATGTAAGCTTAGGAGCCAACCCATGTTTGGTTCATCACCTGGGTAGTGCTTTCTGATTGGTGTCTACATGTAGCCACCAATCAGCAGATGCTACCCAGGTGCTGAACCACAAATGGTCTGACTCCTAAGATTACATTCCTGCCTTTTCAAATAAAGATGCTAAGAGAATGAGGAAAAATTGATAATAGGAATAAATTAGAAAGTTGATTAAAATTGCATGCTCTATCTAGGTTTTTGGTTTCAACCAATATGGGAAGTGTTTTTTTTTTTTTTGGGTGAACCAAATGGATTTGCCCACTAAAACCTCACAGTTGCATATTAATATTAACTTAAAAAGTTTCTGAAAATGTGTTTTCAGTTGTTTAGTACTTGTAATTGGGATTGAAACGGAGAATCCAACTGAAATTGACATACACAATGTCCGTTTCACACCTCTTAAGTTTACATTACAGGTGTTTTGAATCACTCCCTTTGTAGTGTTTCTTAGGGAAATGATAATTTACATGTGTGAGTTTAACCTTTTGTTGTTATCACAACCTGAATGCCCTTTGTTTATGTGCATGATGGATATACTGTCAATGTTTGATCAATGATTATGTTGACACTTTAAATATTTTTTCTTTAATTTTTTACAATAATTGATAGAGAAAGCAGCATTTTCCAGTTTGCTGAGATTGACCTCAGAAGAACACTGCAGAAAATGAATTTCTAATAGGAGAAAGTAGCCACAGCTTATCTCATGTTCTAGAACGGGATTTTAACAATTTTCATACTTTGTAAAAAAAAAAAAAAGTGATGAGGTTTACTCCATTGAAATAATGTAGTTGCAAAAATGTAGACAAAACTGAAAAATCTCACTGTAGAGAAAGAAGAACATGGTGACTAGGGATGGGCGAATCTGCTAATAATATAATTTGTTTGGTAGAACGAATAGTCCTGTGGACATTCGTTTGGCACAATCAAATGTTGATAAGAATGAAAAAACATTACAATTCGGTAATCAAATGATATTTCCGGTTTTCAAATTGTAATTTAATTTTAGAATATTCATAATTAGATCGAATATCCACATTTAAAATGTTGAATGTAACATTCAATTTAACAAATACTATTCAGAAGTTCAATAGTTCATGTGTGGATCACAAAGGCGCTACAGAGCCAGTAGTCTTATCTGATGTGTATATTTATTTGACTTGAAGAAGGATTTTTGGGATATGGTTTGGCCTGCTGAGATATGTGGCTGATAGAGGGGCCACAGGACCTTAAGAGATATATAAGATAAGGGGCTTCAGGGTCAGGGATCTGATCTGATGTGGATATGTGGTTCAGAGAGGAACTGCAGGGGCAGTGCTCTTATCTATCTGGTTATTTGGCTAACAAATGGGCTGCAGAAACATTACTCCACTAGGGGACATATATTATTGGTTTTTTTTGTTTGTTTTTTGTGGTTTTGATATATGCAGAGGTTGAGTGGGAGGAGCCTAAGGGCTTTAAATAGTTAGGTATTAAAGTATTTGTATATGCCATGATTAAGGTTGTTGTGAACTGAAATGTCTGCTTACTATGCCTTGGATTTAAAAAGTATCTGTGCTGCTGATGCCTGTTTTTATGTTGTTTATCAGGACTTACCTGATGCAGGGTCCTAACAGTGTGCACCCATATATTTACACCCTGATTGTTTTCATGATTTTGACATGGGCTGCAGTGTCAATGGTCTGATCTGATATGGATGTGTGTTTGACAGAACGTTTTAGGCTTGCCACCTTTCTTGGAAAAAAATACCAGCCATGCTCATTACCATACATTTGCATAAATAATTACACAGCATAACTCGGAAACTAAAGGTGCTAAATGATTTTAAATGATCATTATCTTATAATTAGATGAATGTTTAACTATGACAAAAGCTTTGTTTCAACATTTATTCTTTATTATCTACATTGACATGAACCTTAAAAATACCAGCCATGATGGTAACCCCAGAACGGCATTTGAGTCAGGGTTTCTGACCTTATGTGGGTATGGACCTGACATAGGGGCTTTAGGGCCACAGGATATATAGCTTAAAGAGGGGCTGCAGGACAGGCACCCAATGTGATGTATGTATTTTGCCAAAAAAGAGGCCACCAAGACAGGCTTTTTATTTGGTCTATGAGTACATGATTGAATAAGAAGATTCAGGACCTTGTGGATAGTTATGGTAATGGACTGCAAAAGGGATCATTTCACAATTGTTACAAGTTGTGCTCCAATGCCGCTCCAAATGAGGAGAGAGATTGTGAGAGTCAAGGGGGTCAATTTATCAATGTGTGAGCGGACATGATACGATGTAGCGTATCATGTCCACCGCACATCGATAAATGCCGACAGCATACGCTCTAGGCATTTATCATTGCACCAGCAGTTCTTGTGAACTGCTAATGCAATGCCGCCCCCTGCAGATTCGCTAGCAGGGGGTCTTAATCAACCCAATCTTATTGGATCAGGTTGATTTCTGTCCGCCGCCTCAGAGCAGGCAGACAAGTTATGGAGCAGCGGTCTTTAGAACTTCAGGCTCGCCGGAAACAAGGGCATCAAGCACCATACAGAGCTTGATAAATTGACCCCAAACTGTGATTACTTTTTAACTAAACACATTGTAGAAGAAGAGATTTAAAAATACTATAAGAAATAGTCTTTCATTTTTAAAGGATTTTTTGGATATGAAAATTCAGGTTTTTTCCTGTTTACGTGTCATCTAAGAGCCAGGTTACGAGTGGCACGCTGTTGCATGATTGCGATATAGGGTTTATTGGGGATGTTTGTGTGTGTCGGAAGTAACACACGTATTACAAGTAAATTACATTTAACGTGCATCCTGTTAGCGCAACCTCAGAGCTCTGGTTAACTGTTACAGTTGAATTAAAAGTTGCACACAAAAAATCACAAATATATTAAAAAGTACAGTTACACTCATAATAACACCATCTAATAAAAAATATTGGAAAAACATTGTATAAAAAAGTTATTAGGGCTCAAAAATAAGAGATCTCAGGTGTTAGAGAAAAAAAGGCTGCAAATGGCTTTAACACACACATACATATATATTTGCAGCTAAGTAGCTGAAAACAAGTACAATCATATGTATGCAATGTTCATATTTAATAAAGTGTTATACTGTGTTTTTACACATAGGGGAATATGTTCTTTGTATTTCTAAATAGATATTCTAAATATATATCTGAATATATCTATACCTATATACAATCATCTATATACAGTATTTTCTTTTGCCGTTTTTTCTTGCCCAGAGTGCATACAATAAGTAATGTATGGTATCCATAATAATGGTAGCACTCACTGGGTCTTTAACATATAAACTTTTATTAAGTCTCCTTTAATGTTTCGGGGTTGCCCCCGTCCTCAGACAGTATTACACAACAATCAGTGCCTACTTACTTTTAAACCCTCCACCGTTAGACTCCATCCCTGCCGTTGCCGGTGGCGTGTACAGTCCTATGTGTATGATAGGGGGTGGAGGTGAGCGCCAAAGTAGGCTGAGGATGGGGAAGGGAGACAAATGTTGCCCACAATGTGGGTCCTCCTACTAGTAGTTAGGAGTGGATGTACAGAATAAATAATGCTGAGGTGGGTATATAAGTTTACAAATGTATATCAATATTTATTCAACACAATCGGTTTAAAATGTCGGTTAAAAGTTCCGGTGATCTTCTAAAACATACAGTCAATAAAAATAACAGTCAATAGAAAATATTACACATTCATAAACAATCATGGATCCATGTTACAATAACGAAATAATTTAAAATCAGAAAAAAATATAGATAATAAAAATAGATAATAAAAATAAAATGTAAAAGAAAAAATGACCTGGTGCACCTAAAACGTCTGACAATGAATGGCCTGATAGTCCAAATATCTTAATGTGGGTGGTACTCTATGGTACAGTCCGGATATTGATGAGTGTTCTTATAATTGTATTTATCCAAACAGATAATAATGTGACAAAAAAGCAAAGTGTCTCTATTTTATATCCAATTCATAAAAATTCCAAAATAGTGTATATCCTGTGATTGAAAAAATACAAACTTGAAAGTGTAAAAACAATGTGATCGCTGGATGTCAAAAAAAGTGAAAAAAGTTGGAAAAAAAAAAAAATGTGAAGAAAATATAAGTTCTTTCACAAAAAGTGTAGAAATCCTCAAATTGGTGAAACAAAATGATATTAGTCTTTCAAAGGTTAATCAATATGTGTCCAAAATAATATAGTGGAATCTGTGTAGTGAAGTTGTTGCCCAGTTGAATACAATAAAATAAAATAAAGCTGAGCAAAAACCTGCAAAGAAAACAAACAATACTATAATATATACAAACTGTTCAGTGGATGTATCAGTATTATGCTTACTCAAATCAGTCGACGCGTTTCGGCCATATCCTCCTGGCCTTTATCAAGACTAACATTATGAGTAAGCTAAGGCAATTTATAAGAGCTGTAATTGATGTTTGGGCGCCAAAATGAAGTGCATTATGGGTATGGGCAAAATGTTTCGTTTTGAATTATGCTACTAAAATTTTTTTTTTTTTTTTTTTTTTTAATTTTATTTTAACTCCTTGTTGTTTTCTCAAGGTCAATTCTGTTTGGGATATTGCCTATACATATATGCCCTTGGTTAGCATATTTAGGGTTGATTAGATTGGAATCGACCTGCACTTCCGGTTTCGCTAGTATTTACTGTGTTGACTTCCGGTTTCCCTTCTGTGTACTAATTATGGCTTTTGTCCTATGAGTAAATTTCAGTATCTTGCTTATATAACTCTCTATTTTTTTATTAAGCATGGGCCCCCTTTGTTTTTTGGTAAGTAGATCATTTGTGAATAGATTAAAAGCTTTCGATTTATATTTCTATTGTCTCTATATGTTAGTATCGTATGTACATCTTTTACTTCCGGTATCGCTTTTTTTAGCACTTCCGGTTTAACTTTCACTTCCGGTATCGCTGTTTTATGGCGATTCCGGTTTGTGTTGTTTCTTATTATCGCTGCTTGTAAATGTTAGTATTTCTAACCTTAAATCATGACAAATTGAATAATGTCAAGTATCCACTCTAACTCTACTTTGGCTAGTTAATGGATGTAGTGCATATAGCGTCATTTCTCATTGCTGTATGTACCGGTTTTACACTTCCGGTATCGCTGTCTAACACTTCCGGTTCCAGTGTTTATTGATGTGAAGACATAGGGACCAAGAATTAACATTCTAAGCTGCTTTTAGATGAAATTTGAAATTTGAATATAGTAGGTAACATGTTGGGTACATAAAACAATAATTCGGTGTTTGCCAGGATCGTGTGTACATCTCACTGTAATTAATGTATTACAAGTGATTAATGTACTTTGACAAACACATACAAATATATTAAACAGTTCTAAAATACAACCCATGAAGAACATCTATAAAAATATCTATAAAAAATACAATCTGATGAAAATACAATCTGATAAAAATATAATCTTATTAAAAATACGATCCGTTAAAAGTGCAATATAATAACAAAACCCTTATGAGGTGTATAAAACAGCATCTAAATTAAGTCAGATTGGTGGGTATACTAGTGAAGTCCGAACTTGCCAAGTATATAATGTTGGTTGGATTATAATGGGTACCTCCTAAAATCAAAGTGCCAGTAGTGTATATAACTGCTCATAGCTCATGTCGAAACTCGATGTCAGTTCAGGCAGTTTTTTGTTCCATTAAAAATGTGAACAAATACTTTAAAATACTTTAAAATAATTAAAATAATTAATGTAATTAATAACCCCAGTATCAATTTGAAGACCTTTAAACTTGCTTTAAAATTTCTATATTACAAAAACACTGTACTTAAAAACACTATCAGTAAAACCTTGTATTTAGAAAGTCTAAAAAAGCAAATTGGGCCATAATGTATAGATTGGACTATTCTATGGGATGCTCCAAAGAAGGGTGAAGGCTGAGAAAACAGTGGAGGCCTCTTACCTAATGTGCACATGAATGGGTTAACCAGATCTACAGTCTTAAAGAGGATAGTCTATATTTAAAATGGAGGTGATGAGGGGAGAGATATGTGATTAGATGGAGAATAGGGGAGTGGGTGTCTCTGCTATCCAATGGTTTAGCTTTATTTTGTGAGACTGAACAGATGTGAGAGATCTTCTTTATTGTTTAGGCCCTTTGGATACAGGCTATTCAGGGTAAATATCCATTTAGACTCATGTAAAAGTAGTTTATGTTCGTGGTTACCCCCTCTCCAATTCTTTCTCACTATCTCTATTCCACAGAATTTCATATCTCTGATGTTTCCTCCGTGCTTAGTTGTAAAGTGCTTGTATAGTGCTGAATCTACACATTTTCTCTCTATACATAGTATATGCTCCCTCATTCTGTCTTTCAATTGTCTGGAAGTTTGTCCAACATATTGTAATTTGCAAGGACATTCGATGAGATATATAACATTATGATCACCACATCTTATCAGATTGTGTATCATAAACTTTTCTTTATTGTGCACAGATGAGAATGAGGTTGTTTTCCAGCCATTTCTACACGCCTTACAATTCGGGCACGGAAAAAAACCTTTAATCTTCTTGTTATGTTGGCCTACCACTGCACCCATTTTTTGTTTTGGAACACTCGGGGCCAGTCTGTTCTTTAAATTGTTCGTTTTCCTGTAGATAAATTTCGGGTGTGACATTAGTAGTTCTCCCAAAATGTCATCGTCCTTTAAAAGTGGCCAGTGCTTTCTATAGATCTTTTCTATGATGTGTTTGTTTTCACAGTATTCTGTGATGAAAGGGACATCTATATTGTCCTCAGATGTCACTGTCTTGTCTTCTGGTTTTGGAGCATCCCATAGAATTGTCCAATCTATACATTATGGCCCAATTTGCTTTTTTAGACTTTCTAAATACAAGGTTTTACTGATAGTGTTTTTAAGTACAGTGTTTTTGTAATATAGAAATTTTAAAGCAAGTTTAAAGGTCTTCAAATTGATACTGGGGTTATTAATTACATTAATTATTTTAATTATTTTAAAGTATTTTAAAGTATTTGTTCACATTTTTAATGGAACAAAAAACTGCCTGAACTGACATCGAGTTTCGACATGAGCTATGAGCAGTTATATACACTACTGGCACTTTGATTTTAGGAGGTACCCATTATAATCCAACCAACATTATATACTTGGCAAGTTCGGACTTCACTAGTATACCCACCAATCTGACTTAATTTAGATGCTGTTTTATACACCTCATAAGGGTTTTGTTATTATATTGCACTTTTAACGGATCGTATTTTTAATAAGATTATATTTTTATCAGATTGTATTTTCATCAGATTGTATTTTTTATAGATATTTTTATAGATGTTCTTCATGGGTTGTATTTTAGAACTGTTTAATATATTTGTATGTGTTTGTCAAAGTACATTAATCACTTGTAATACATTAATTACAGTGAGATGTACACACGATCCTGGCAAACACCGAATTATTGTTTTATGTACCCAACATGTTACCTACTATATTCAAATTTCAAATTTCATCTAAAAGCAGCTTAGAATGTTAATTCTTGGTCCCTATGTCTTCACATCAATAAACACTGGAACCGGAAGTGTTAGACAGCGATACCGGAAGTGTAAAACCGGTACATACAGCAATAAGAAATGACGCTATATGCACTACATCCATTAACTAGCCAAAGTAGAGTTAGAGTGGATACTTGACATTATTCAATTTGTCATGATTTAAGGTTAGAAATACTAACATTTACAAGCAGCGATAATAAGAAACAACACAAACCGGAATCGCCATAAAACAGCGATACCGGAAGTGAAAGTTAAACCGGAAGTGCTAAAAAAAGCGATACCGGAAGTAAAAGATGTACATACGATACTAACATATAGAGACAATAGAAATATAAATCGAAAGCTTTTAATCTATTCACAAATGATCTACTTACCAAAAAACAAAGGGGGCCCATGCTTAATAAAAAAATAGAGAGTTATATAAGCAAGATACTGAAATTTACTCATAGGACAAAAGCCATAATTAGTACACAGAAGGGAAACCGGAAGTCAACACAGTAAATACTAGCGAAACCGGAAGTGCAGGTCGATACCAATCTAATCAACCCTAAATATGCTAACCAAGGGCATATATGTATAGGCAATATCCCAGACAGAATTGACCTTGAGAAAACAACAAGGAGTTAAAATAAAAAAAAAAATAAAAAAAAAAAAAATTTTAGTAGCATAATTCAAAACGAAACATTTTGCCCATACCCATAATGCACTTCACAGGAAAGGGCGTGGCCTACTAGATTTTGGCGCCCAAACATCAATTACAGCTCTTATAAATTGCCTTAGCTTACTCATAATGTTAGTCTTGATAAAGGCCAGGAGGATATGGCCGAAACGCGTCGACTGATTTGAGTAAGCATAATACTGATACATCCACTGAACAGTTTGTATATATTATAGTATTGTTTGTTTTCTTTGCAGGTTTTTGCTCAGCTTTATTTTATTTTATTGTATTCAACTGGGCGACAACTTCACTACACAGATTCCACTATATTATTTTGGACACATATTGATTAACCTTTGAAAGACTAATATCATTTTGTTTCACCAATTTGAGGATTTCTACACTTTTTGTGAAAGAACTTATATTTTCTTCACATTTTTATTTATTTTATTTTTTTTTCCAACTTTTTTCACTTTTTTTGACATCCAGCGATCACATTCTTTTTACACTTTCAAGTTTGTATTTTTTCAATCACAGGATATACACTATTTTGGAATTTTTCTGAATTGGATATAAAATAGAGACACTTTGCTTTTTTGTCACATTATTATCTGTTTGGATAAATACAATTATAAGAACACTCATCAATATCCGGACTGTACCATAGAGTACCACCCACATTAAGATATTTGGACTATCAGGCCATTCATTGTCAGACGTTTTAGGTGCACCAGGTCATTTTTTCTTTTACATTTTATTTTTATTATCTATTTTTATTATCTATATTTTTTTCTGATTTTAAATTATTTCGTTATTGTAACATGGATCCATGATTGTTTATGAATGTGTAATATTTTCTATTGACTGTTATTTTTATTGACTGTATGTTTTAGAAGATCACCGGAACTTTTAACCGACATTTTAAACCGATTGTGTTGAATAAATATTGATATACATTTGTAAACTTATATACCCACCTCAGCATTATTTATTCTGTACATCCACTCCTAACTACTAGTAGGAGGACCCACATTGTGGGCAACATTTGTCTCCCTTCCCCATCCTCAGCCTACTTTGGCGCTCACCTCCACCCCCTATCATTTTCTGTTTACATCGGGTACACTAGGGTATCCGTTGAGGAGAGCTAGAGATACTCCCAATCCCCATCCCCCATCTGTTTTCTGCGCAGGATTTACATTCGTTCTCTTTACAGTCCTATGTGTATGACCTGCGTGTATTCGGCGTCAAGGGTTACCGGGATGCCACTCAAGCCTACAGCTGTCAGTAAAAGTAAAATGTGGACAATAGTTACTAAATCTTACAAAGATACTCACATCTATTAATATGGAACGAAACATGGGATTGTAAAGTGGGATATGTCATCAATTATGTTACCAAATTGGGCTAAAGTGAGTGTTATATGTAAGTAAATAACAACTTATGCCAGAAGCACTCAGCATAGCGAAAGCTATCCCTGATGGTGTCACTTTAGCCCAATTTGGTAACATAATTGATGACATATCCCACTTTACAATCCCATGTTTCATTCCATATTAATGGATGTGAGTATCTTTGTAAGATTTAGTAGCTATTGTCCACATATTGCTTTATTGTGTATCAAATTAGGCTAGCACTATGCAAATTGCAGGATCATAATTGACCTATAACAAATATTGTTTATCATCATTATGTACTAATGTTCCATATGCTTTTATTCTTTGTTTTTAATGCAGCATATTGAGACTGCCTTCTGACAGCTGTAGGCTTGAGTGGCGTCCCGGTAACCCTTGATGACGAATACACGCAGGTCATACACATAGGACCGCAGAGATGTGACGTCATATCCGGCACGCCACTTGCAACGGCAGGGGGATGTCCAACGGTGGAGGGTTTAAAAGTAAGTAGGCACTGTTTGTTGTGTAGTACTGTCTGAGGACGGGGGCAACCCTGAAACGTTACAGGAGACTTAATACAAGTTTATATGTTAAAGACCTAGTGAGTGCTACCATTATTATGGATACCATACATTACTTATTGTATGCACTCTGGGCAAGAAAAAACGGCTGTCTTGCACGCAGCGTGGAAGTTGGAATGCTTTATCCCTATTGAATACAGTATATTATCTAAGCATTGATTTAGCACCCACCAAAAGAAGATAAGGCTTTTTTCCCCCTCGTTCGGACTGTCGATATTGTCTATGGAACTATCTGGACATTGAAGTATATTGAAATTCACATAAATGGATTTAATTGACAATAGACTATACTAAGTGCATTGGAAAGCCATGGGACAGCCGTGGCTAAACACAATAAGTTCACATTGATATGGACAAACAATAGGAACAGTATCGTACTACCCCTGCATAGTGTCTAATCACCATTGTTTGCAAGTGTATATGCAATTTGCCCTACAAGTGGAGTTAACAACAACTATACAGTTTATACCAGCTCCAGTAATATTATGCACTGCATAGGATATATATGGGATAACAGTTTATATGTTAAAGACCCAGTGAGTGCTACCATTATTACCATACATTAATTATTGTATGCACCCTGGGCAAGGAAAACGTCTGTCTTGCACACAGCATCGAAGTTGGAGTGCTTTATCCCTATTGAATACAGTATATATATATATTTATATATATATACATATATATATATATATATATATATATATGTATATAACTATTTTGTAAAAAAAACAGATATGCTATGTGAATAACATTGGAATGTGAAATATTAATATTTTTTATGTTGGGCTACTGCATTTGAGAAAATGTTTGCTTGACTTGCTGTGTTTTCACTTTTCATGCTCCATTGAAGTCTATGGGAGAATGTGTTAAAACGATTGAAAAATTGTAACTTCTGCTTTTTGCACGTGTCGGGTTAGCATGCAAGAGAAAACGTTTTACTTTCAACTTGTAATAAGCGCGGTATCCGACCCCAAGCGCAAAAAGTCGAGCACAGTTAGCACGTGAGCGGGATCGATAGATAATCTAGCTCTAAATGTCTTAAAAATGTTATTTTAATGATGTACACAGCTAGATCAGTCTAGTAAACTCTTAATTTTGAAGGTTACTAATTATTTTCATTAAATAGCAAATACTAATTATTTGTATTGTATATACACTTTTAAATATTAGCAGTGAACTAATAATAAACAGATTTACAGATATGTCTTCCAGCAGAATCTGATACCCAAGCATTTATAATAATAAGTAATGTTAAAAAAAATATTTGGATTTTCATATCATATTGAGGTTTTATGGGTTTGGAAAGTGAAAGTTACTCCATAACAAAATCAGGATGATGTAAAATAAATAAGATCTCCTCTCTTCTAAATCTTAGAGATTTTTCCATCTTAAAATGCCAAGTGGAGAGTATTATTGGTATCTTGCAGAGCATGTTTTGCCAACTACCATGCCACAGTCAATGACTTAAGTATATGTGGCACCAGCAGAAGAGAACTTTGGCTTCTGACATCATGGGAAAAGAAAACTTGGATCTTCACACAAACCTTAAACAGTCACTGGAACTAAGTTTCCAATGAGTGGTTTTACCACAATAGAAGAGTGGCTGCAGTGAATTACAGAATGGATAGCCACAAATTATTATTGCACATGTCTATTACTGTAGTTATGAGACTTCAAATATTGCTTTTAGACCACTTCACAAATGAAAGGACATAAAACTTAAATTGAAATGATCTCTTACTTATATACTAATATTGTTAAAAACAGGGATTTGTGTAAACCAAATATAATATCATTTAGGGAGACAGTTTATTCCTTAAATATTAATATGTTTAGAGCACTATGGGTCAATTATATCTAATGATTATTCTCTCAAACATAATTGCCATAAAAGTCTAAGAGCATTTTTGTAGATATATCATTTGGTAACATTTCCTAAAGGATTGTATCAAACTCCTATATGTATTACATTTTTGCCTCATTGGTCTAGTTTCCAATTTTTCAGAAATTCTCGTTCAATATCGAAAAAATAGGATTGGATGGTTTTTTTTTAATTTATTTTTATCAAGAAAATCACAATACAAAGTCAAACACAACAAAGCTTGGCAATTCCTACAATAACCAATCTCCATTTCTTCACAATGGCACCATTAATGACCGATAATGACTGTCAATTACGGAAAACAAATCATTACACAAAAAAATACAACTGTTCTCAATGCTGCCCAGCCGTCTTCACCAACTGACCAGGCCACTCATTCTGCTGATCCAGTATTTTCTCCTCCCCTGACAGTCTCCTTTATTTCTGCATGTCACAAATGTCAATATTTTGTAGAAATGTTTTCTTTGTGGTTTTACATTTGATTGATGATGATGATGTATTCAGTATTATGTTTCTGTTTGTTGCACATCAGTTATCTTTCTCATCATCATCTTCAAAAAGGGCCATGGCTGTCATTGTCATGGACAGCTCTATTTGTTTTTCAAATCCAAGCATCATTATTGTTTATCTTATATGTGTTATTTATCATTCTTTATCAAGTGCCTTTGTGTCAATTTTATTGTTAATATTTAGTTGATAAGTTGAGATCAGGTGAATTGTGAATGCTTAAGTCAATGCTATGGGGTAGATGTAACAACAGTCAAGCAGACATGATTCGCTGTAACGAATCATGCCAGTTAGCCCCTGCTAACTGGCAGCCAATCGGCCGCTAGCAGTGGCCGTCAATCATCCTGATCATATCGGAACAGAATGATTTCAGTCAGCCACCTAAAAGGTGGCGGACAAGTTAAGGAGCAGCGGTCTTACGACCACTGCTTCTTAACTTCCTTTTCAAGCAGACCTGAAACGATGGGGCTCTGAAGCAGCATCAGCTGCTTAGTAAATGGAGCCCTATCTGTTTACCTTTTCACGCTGCTGACTCATATTTTGTGCTTCTTAGTAACACGCCTCTTCTGATGCACTGCTATGTGTGTCGCTCCTACAGGTGTGCTATTCTCATGTAACACATCCTTCATGTGCACGTCTCCTTAAATAGCACATCTTGGAAACCATCTTTGCCCGTGTATTGGATTCCTTACTTCTGGGTGTGTTAACTTTTGTCTGCTTTGTTTACCTGACCTTCATGTTTCCTGTAGCAGCACTGTTACCTGAACCTTGACTAAACCTGACTATTCTGCTGCCTATGTGATTCTGTACCACGCTACCAGTACCATCCTATATGTGTTTTAACACCTTTAGAATTTAGGCCTAATCAGTTTGACATCTACTTCTCCTAACCCAGTAAGTGACTAAACTTTTGCTGAATATTTTTTCCAGACTTTGCCTTTACACTAAAACCCTGAGCTCATCTGAGTCATCTCCTTGGTTTCATCCAGAGTGTTGGGGCAGTGTACTCACAGCTACTTCTTAGTCACCAGATCCACACCAGGACAGACACTAGATACAAGCCTAAAAGCATCATATGAGTGATAGCCAATCCAATATTCTTCCAATACAAGAATTGCGTTATCATTTGCATTGTAATCATTCCAATGTTGAAAAGGGAGTATTAGGAGCTGAAAAACATAATTGACCAGACTCGAATTGACTCCATTGTTGCAAAAAACTGCCTCTGTATAGTGCTCAAAACATATATGAAAGATTTGCCCTGATGAGGAGCTTCATTTTATACTAAGAGAAAGATGCACTTGATAACTGATATAAATTGTTTATACAGGGAGTGCAGAATTATTAGGCAAATGAGTATTTTGACCACATCATCCTCTTTATGCATGTTGTCTTACTCCAAGCTGTATAGGCTTGAAAGCCTACTACCAATTAAGCATATTAGGTGATGTGCATCTCTGTAATGAGAAGGGGTGTGGTCTAATGACATCAACACCCTATATCAGGTGTGCATAATTATTAGGCAACTTCCTTTCCTTTGGCAAAATGGGTCAAAAGAAGGACTTGACAGGCTCAGAAAAGTAAAAAATAGTGAGATATCTTGCAGAGGGATGCAGCACTCTTAAAATTGCAAAGCTTCTGAAGCGTGATCATCGAACAATCAAGCGTTTCATTCAAAATAGTCAACAGGGTCGCAAGAAGCGTGTGGAAAAACCAAGGCGCAAAATAACTGCCCATGAACTGAGAAAAGTCAAGCGTGCAGCTGCCAAGATGCCATTTGCCACCAGTTTGGCCATATTTCAGAGCTGTAACATCACTGGAGTGCCCAAAAGCACAAGGTGTGCAATACTCAGAGACATGGCCAAGGTAAGAAAGGCTGAAAGACGACCACCACTGAACAAGACACACAAGCTGAAATGTCAAGACTGGGCCAAGAAATATCTCAAGACTGATTTTTCTAAGGTTTTATGGACTGATGAAATGAGAGTGAGTCTTGATGGGCCAGATGGATGGGCCCGTGGCTGGATTGGTAAAGGGCAGAGAGCTCCAGTCCGACTCAGACGCCAGCAAGGTGGAGGTGGAGTACTGGTTTGGGCTGGTATCATCAAAGATGAGCTTGTGGGGCCTTTTCGGGTTGAGGATGGAGTCAAGCTCAACTCCCAGTCCTACTGCCAGTTTCTGGAAGACACCTTCTTCAAGCAGTGGTACAGGAGGAAGTCTGCATCCTTCAAGAAAAACATGATTTTCATGCAGGACAATGCTCCATCACACGCGTCCAAGTACTCCACAGCGTGGCTGGCAAGAAAGGGTATAAAAGAAGAAAATCTAATGACATGGCCTCCTTGTTCACCTGATCTGAACCCCATTGAGAACCTGTGGTCCATCATCAAATGTGAGATTTACAAGGAGGGAAAACAGTACACCTCTCTGAACAGTGTCTGGGAGGCTGTGGTTGCTGCTGCACGCAATGTTGATGGTGAACAGATCAAAACACTGACAGAACCCATGGATGGCAGGCTTTTGAGTGTCCTTGCAAAGAAAGGTGGCTATATTGGTCACTGATTTGTTTTTGTTTTGTTTTTGAATGTCAGAAATGTATATTTGTCAATGTTGAGATGTTATATTGGTTTCACTGTTAAAAATAAATAATTGAAATGGGTATATATTTGTTTTTTGTTAAGTTGCCTAATAATTATGCACAGTAATAGTCACCTGCACACACAGATATCCCCCTAAAATAGCTATAACTAAAAACAAACTAAAAACTACTTCCAAAACTATTCAGCTTTGATATTAATGAGTTTTTTGGGTTCATTGAGAACATGGTTGTTGTTCAATAATAAAATTAATCCTCAAAAATACAACTTGCCTAATAATTCTGCACTCCCTGTATATATACATATATATATACTGTGTATATGCAGTCAGAAATGAAGTGCACTCACTGGGTCTTTGTCCAGAACTTTATTGCCCCAGACATACAGCTCACTTGCTGTATGCCTGAGGAAGGGGCTAAACCACCAAAAACTTTAACAATTTGGCAATAAAGTTCTGAACAAAGTCCCAGTGACTGCACTTTATTTCTGACTGCATATAGTTCTATTTGCTGCACCCCGGGCATCAGGAGTCATCAGGAGTGCTGGTCTGTCTACACAATATATATATATATATATATATACATATATGTGTATATATATATATATATATATATATATATATATATATATATATATATATATATATACAGTATATTTGTTTTTATGATCCTGTTAAACTTCCCAGAAACTATTAAAAAATGTATTTTCTAAAACATTGAGCAACTACTGTAATACCAAAATTACATCATATAGACTATTTCCTTTCATATGTAGTATTTGTTTTTTATAAAATATGTTTTATATATGTGGTCTGGGAAGATTTCAAATTACATAAAATGGCATTAATAAAATACTGTAATATACTAGAATTGTATTATTGCTATTTGAATGCATTGAGCAATATTTTTAACCCTGACAAACAGGGCCGGCCTGGAAATAAAAAGCCAGCCCTATTTTCCATTGAGTTTATAAAATGCACATGCCCCTTTTTTCTAAATGATTTGTAATAAAAAAAATGACAGATTGTTGTTATTTTTATGCCAGTCACCTACATAATGTATTCACTGTGGCCCCAAAGGTGCCCTTGCCCCACCTACACAAAATAACCCTCACATAAAAGAGTGTATTGCCCATAATCAAAAAGTGGTCTCATACCCCTTTTAATAGCAGGTAATTTCCATAGATATAGCAATCACCTGCATTAGGGTTGCACCAATACTAGTATCGGAATCGGTACCGATACCAAGTATTTGCATGAGTACTTGTACTCGTGCAAATGCACTGATACCTAAAACGATACCTCCACTTCCTACCCATATGCTATCTTCTGACGTTTTTTAAAACTGCATGTTCCCATTTCATTTTAAACTGGAGTGGAGACTAAACTAAAAATTGCTAATACAAATTGCTGTTAATTGTATTATTGTAAGAGAGATCACTGTACCTGATTCAGACAAACCCCTAAAGTACTGGTCAGTTAATAAACAGATTTCCAGCTTTGGCTAAAATGGCCCAAACATATCTT